>NW_026705269.1:0-304381 GCF_029867415.1 Vicia villosa | reverse complement strand
AGTCAAACAAGACTTTGTACCCAATGAGGGACGAACTCGACTGGGGATTTTCTCCTTCGTTTTGAGAGGAGAAACTAAAGCAACCTTCTTCCATGAGAACTGATCTCAGTGGGGAACTAGAGAAAGAAGATGTTCTTTTCTGCTTATGGGTGACGACCTACTGGAGAGATGACACGCCTGTAACACCCTTCTAATACCCCGCATAAATAATAAACAGTAATCAGAGTAAACATGAAAAGGGCATTACAACTTCCATATAATTCAAACAACAATACTCATGTCATGCCATAAAGGAGAACGTCAACCAAATTTATTCAGATTCATCATGTTAACACAGCGGAATTATCTATAACATCTGAATAACAAACAGCCAAGTCACAGACTTAGAGCGTCAACATAAAAATCCATCCAAAATAAAAAGTTCAGCAAATAATCCTAAACGACGCCCCCAGTGTTACACGACCAGAGCATGACACGGACCCAACTGACTCTAACGAACTACTTGACGAGCTAATCCTCACCAAGTACGAGAGCTACTCCTCAATCTGAAAAATAACAACAGTAAGGGTGAGTCTCATTCACATTTAACTAATGTTATAAGATATAAATAATAAAATATCATTTCACATGCCATTCACCCAATTACAGTTATGATCAGATTCAAACCATACAATCAGTAAGCAAACAACCAAATTAACACATATTATAACATTGGACAATCTTCCATTCATGTTATAATAGCAAAACAGCCTAATGCAATGCAACTACATGCATGTGGTACCAAAATCTGGGATAACCCAACTCACCGATCCACCATCATCAAGGATACGGCAACACCCACTCACTAATTCCACACAATGGGAATTAGCTACCACTGATCCACCATCGTCAAGGATCAGCCACATAATGATTATGAATGCATGCATCAACCATAACATGCTCATCACCCACATACATCGATCCATGTCATAATCATCAATAAAACACATATTTCATACCAACAATAGATGTATAATAAACACCAGTTATAACCACAACATCATACAGGTAAGACATTCGTTAGTGTACCTATAAGCATATCCCACCACAACAAATAAGATCGAGTGTTTTAAAAATAATTCAAGCCACAACTCAAAACACCATTTGAGTATATAAATTATTTGATTAGCTTCACTGTACTCGAAACGGCACCAAAATCCGGCTTACGGTTTAAAAGTTACACATTTTTAAACTTTTCAAAACGAACAGTCGCAACAACTAACAGCACGCGGCGCCACACACGGTTCGCGGCGCGGAACGAATAGGAACAACGCCTTCGCGGCGCAAACAAGGTTTCGCGGCGCGGAACGAGAAGAAACTACGCCTTCGCGGCGCGGCCATACTCTCGCGGCGCGTACTGAACACAACAAAATTCCTGGCCTTCTACTAAGCAGTTCGCGGCGCCAACTCCTGGACGCGGCGCGAACTGGCGAATTCCAGCGCTCCGAATAGCAGAAAACAGCCTGCGATTTCGTCCCTCTTTCACCGAATCACTACCAAACAAATCTCATTCCAACCAAATTTCGCATACAGTACAACAACCACATATTATAGCACATTATAATACATTCAACCATCCAATTATCACCAATACATGATCAATATAATCATTATGCATCAATCCTCCCAAAACCTAACGTTTCTACAACCTAAGCACAACCCAATTGATGCGAATAATACGATCAATTCTATCATACTATCTATAATCCCATAATAGAAGATAAACGGAAGAGTCCCCCCTTACCTGAAGGTTGATTCTTCGTTCTTCCTCGGCCGCACTTCTCCGTTCCTCTTCTCTTTTCACGTTCAGACTTCTTTTCCCAATACTGTAACCCTCTCTATTCTACCACTCCTTCTATTTTATTAAAAATAAAATAAAATTATTTTAATTAGTAATAAGGCCTACCAATACACCCCTTCCCTTACTAACCACAACTCAAGCCCAATTGCTTAATTCCTCATAATTCAATTAATTTAATTAAATTAAATTATGAAAATAAATGGAGTGTTACAACTCTCCCCCACTAAATAGTTTTCGTCCTCGAAAACATACCTTAGGCAAATAACTCTGGATAGGAATCCTTCATCTGACTCTCCAATTCCCAAGTCACATTCCCACCTGCTGGTCCTCCCCAAGCTACTTTGACCAGTGCTATCTCCTTGCCACGCAATTGTTTCAGCCTTCGGTCTTCAATCCTCATAGGCAAAGTTTCAACTGTCAGATTGTCCTTTACCTGTACATCATCGACTTGGATCACATGAGATGGATCAGCAATGTATTTCCTCAATTGTGATACGTGGAATACGTCATGCAGATTCGCAAGCGTCGGTGGCAACGCAATACGATACGCCACTTCTCCCACCCTCTCCGTAATCAAGAACGGACCAATGAATCGCGGAGTCAACTTCCTTGAATTCAGTGCTCTACCAACACCGGTTGTGGGGGTCACCCTCAAGAACACATGATCTCCTGCTTGAAATTCAAGTGTCCTCCTTCTTTTATCATGATAACTCTTCTGACGACTCTGAGAAGTCTTCATCTTCTCCTGAATCATCTTGATCCTTTCTGTTGTCTCCTGAACAATTTCCGGTCCAATCACGGCACTTTCGCCAGATTCATACCAACATAAAGGCGTTCTACACCTCCGACCATACAAAGCTTCAAACGGAGCCATACCAATACTCGAGTGAAAACTATTATTGTAAGTAAATTCGATCAAGGGTAGATAACTATCCCAAGCACCGCCTTTTTCCAACACACAAGCACGCAACAAATCTTCTAGTGATTGGATAGTTCTTTCCGTCTGTCCATCCGTCTGCGGATGATAAGCAGAACTCAATCTCAGCTTAGTACCCAAAGCCCTCTGCAAACCTTCCCAGAATCTGGATGTAAACCTTGGATCTCTATCCGACACGATACTCGAAGGAATACCATGTAAACTCACTATCCTGTCAATATACAATTGAGCCAGCTTCTCCATTGGGTAATCCATTCTCATTGGTATAAAGTGAGCAGACTTTGTCAACCTGTCTACAATAACCCAAATAGCTTCACAATTCTTCACCGTCCTCGGCAAACCTGAAACAAAATCCATAGATATACTATCCCACTTCCATTCTGGAATAAATAACGGTTGCATAGCTCCATACGGTTTCTGATGCTCAATCTTCGACTTCTGGCAAGTCAGACAAGCATAGACAAATTCAGCTATTTCCTTTTTCATTCCAGGCCACCAAAACAGCTTCTTTAAGTCATGATACATCTTGGTAGCACCAGGATGAATACTCAATCCGCTACGATGTCCTTCTTCAAGAATACTCTTCCTCAATTCGGCAACATCAGGAACACAAACACGATTACCAAACCTCATTATACCATTCTCGTCGATTCTGAATTCACCTCCTTTATCTTGATTAATCAGAGCCAACTTATCAACCAACTCTACATCAGTCTTCTGACCTTCTCGGATTTCCTCCAAAATACTACTAGTCAGCTTCAGCATACCCAATTTAACACTGGTAGGAGTGTCTTCACATACTAAACTCAAATCTCGGAATTGCTCAATTAAATCCAATTCTCTCACCATAAGCATAGACATATGCAAGGACTTCCTACTCAATGCATCGGCAACAACATTTGCTTTACCCGGATGATAATTCAGTTCAAAATCATAATCCTTGAGAAATTCTAACCATCTTTTTTGTCTCATATTCAACTCTTTTTGGTCAAAGAGGTACTTCAAACTCTTGTGATCGCTAAATACTTCAAACCTTGAACCATATAGGTAATGCCTCCACAACTTCAACACAAATACCACTGCTGCCAACTCTAAGTCATGAGTCGGATAGTTTCTCTCATGCACCTTGAGTTGTCTCGACGCATAAGCGACTACCTGTTGATTCTGCATCAGTACACCTCCTAATCCTGACAACGAAGCATCACAATAAACAACAAAAGATTCCGCCGGATTCGGCAAAATCAAGATCGGCGCACTAGTCAACCTCTTCTTCAACTCTTGGAATCCTGCTTCACATTTCGAATCCCAAACAAACGCTTGACCCTTCCTAGTCAACTTAGTTAACGGCAATGCTAACTTTGAAAAACCTTCAATGAACTTTCTATAGTAACCCGCCAGACCAAGGAAACTACGAATTTCGGAAACTGACCTCGGAGCTTCCCACTGAGACACTGCTTCTACTTTCGTTGGGTCAACGACAATACCATCCTTAGAAATTACATGCCCAAGAAAGCTCACTTCGTTTAACCAGAACTCACACTTTGACAGTTTTGCATAAAGTTTCTTTTCCTTCAATAGTTCCAATACCACTCTAAGATGATCCGCATGCTCTTTTTCATTCTTAGAATATATTAAAATATCATCAATAAATACTACTACGAACTGATCCAGAAAAGGATGGAAGATCCTATTCATATACTCCATGAAAACTCCCGGCGCATTGGTTACTCCAAATGGCATCACTGTATATTCGTAATGACCATACCTCGTTCTAAATGCTGTTTTCTGAATATCGTCCGTCTTCACCCGAATCTGATGATATCCCGACCTCAAGTCAATTTTGCTGAACACACATGCTCCAACTAGTTGATCCATCAAGTCATCAATCCTCGGCAAGGGATACCGATTCTTGATAGTAACCTTGTTGAGTTGTCTGTAATCCACACACAACCTCATTGAACCTTCTTTCTTCTTCACTAGTAACACCGGTGCACCCCACGGTGAGACACTAGGACGAATAAATTTCTTCTCAAGTAAATCTTCCAATTGATTCTTCAACTCATTCAATTCCGATGCCGACATACGATAAGGTGCCATCGACACAGGATTAGTTCCAGGAATTAGTTCAATAGCAAATTCTACCTCCCTCTCTGGCGGCAATTCTCTTACATCTTCTGGAAAGACTTCTGGAAATTCACATACTACCGGTAAGTCACTACTCACCGCTTTCTTTTTCACTTCCATGTGCGCAATCAACATGAACACGACAGCCCCGTCCTTTATTGCTTCATCCACTTGTCTAGCCGTCATCGCTAAATCCTCAACACTGACATCTTCAGGAAAAATAACCGTCTTCGTGAAACAATTGATATGAACCCGATTAAATTGCAACCAATTCATACCCAAGATAACATCAAGTTGTTCCAACGGAAGGCACACTAAGTCCATTCCGAATTCTCTACCAAAAATATCAATTGGACAGTTCAAACAAGCGAACGAAGTAGTCACTGAACCCGACGCAGGAGTGTCAATGACCATACTTCCATTAATCTCAGATATTTCCAAATTCAGTCGTTTAGCACAATCCAATGAAATAAACGAGTGAGTTGCCCCAGTATCTATTATTGCAATTAAAGGAGTGCCATGGATAAAACACGTACCTTTAATCAACCGATCCTCTGGAGTAGTCTCTGAACCAGATAAGGCGAACACCTTACCACCAGCTTGATTCTTCCTCGGCTTAGGACACTTAGGACTGATATGACCTTCTTCCCCGCAGTTGAAACAAGTTACAGTGTTCCCTTTGCACTCAATAGCAATGTGACCTGCCTTTCCACATCTATAGCACTTCTTTTCCTCACTTTTGCATTCGTGAATGCGATGTCCAGGTTCTCCACACTTGAAGCACTTAATAGGGGCACTAGAGTCTCCCCCACTAGGCTTCTTCCAGCCTCCAGCTTTCTGGTTACCCTTACTATAAGGCTTACCACGATCCATATGCTTTTTCCCTTTCCTGTCGACTAACTCGCGAGAGTGCGACGACTTCAGTTTAATATTGTCCTCTTCAAAGATTCGGCTGCAGTCAACCAAATCGACAAACCTGCGAATCCTCTGGTATCTGATACCCTGTTTAATCTCATCGCGGAGACCATTCTCAAACTTGACACACTTCGAGAATTCACTAGCCTCATCATTGTTGTAGTGGACATAATACTTTGCTAGCTCCACAAACTTGGACGCATACTCCGGCACAGTCATGTTACCTTGTGTCAGCTCCAAAAATTCAATCTCTTTCCTGCCTCTAACATCCTCAGGAAAGTACCTCCGCAAGAATTCTCTCTTGAACACAACCCAAGTGATTGCAACACCTGCAGCTTGCAGTTCGTCCCTACTAGCCATCCACCAATCATCGGCTTCTTCAGACAGCATGTGAGTCCCATATCTCACCTTCAGATTTTCGTCACAATCAATCACCCGGAAGATCCTTTCAATCTCTTTCAGCCACTTCTGGGCGCCTTCGGGATCGTGAGTGCCTTTGAACAACGGAGGGTTGTTCCTCTGAAAACTATTCAGCTGCCTGTCAGCACCAATTCCAGCTCCATTGGCATTCCCTCCCAGCACACCAGCAATCATGCCCAGAGCCTCAGCGATAGCATCATCGTTTCTTCCTCCTCTTCCAGCCATTGTTCTGCTAAATATCAAACAATATCTATTAGAACAAGAAGTATCGACAGTGTCAACCTTACACTAATCGCATACGAGGGGTTAACCGACACTAAGACTCTGACTCAAACGACCGACAATGCTCTGATACCACTATTGTAACACCCTTCTAATACCCCGCATAAATAATAAACAGTAATCAGAGTAAACATGAAAAGGGCATTACAACTTCCATATAATTCAAACAACAATACTCATGTCATGCCATAAAGGAGAACGTCAACCAAATTTATTCAGATTCATCATGTTAACACAGCGGAATTATCTATAACATCTGAATAACAAACAGCCAAGTCACAGACTTAGAGCGTCAACATAAAAATCCATCCAAAATAAAAAGTTCAGCAAATAATCCTAAACGACGCCCCCAGTGTTACACGACCAGAGCATGACACGGACCCAACTGACTCTAACGAACTACTTGACGAGCTAATCCTCACCAAGTACGAGAGCTACTCCTCAATCTGAAAAATAACAACAGTAAGGGTGAGTCTCATTCACATTTAACTAATGTTATAAGATATAAATAATAAAATATCATTTCACATGCCATTCACCCAATTACAGTTATGATCAGATTCAAACCATACAATCAGTAAGCAAACAACCAAATTAACACATATTATAACATTGGACAATCTTCCATTCATGTTATAATAGCAAAACAGCCTAATGCAATGCAACTACATGCATGTGGTACCAAAATCTGGGATAACCCAACTCACCGATCCACCATCATCAAGGATACGGCAACACCCACTCACTAATTCCACACAATGGGAATTAGCTACCACTGATCCACCATCGTCAAGGATCAGCCACATAATGATTATGAATGCATGCATCAACCATAACATGCTCATCACCCACATACATCGATCCATGTCATAATCATCAATAAAACACATATTTCATACCAACAATAGATGTATAATAAACACCAGTTATAACCACAACATCATACAGGTAAGACATTCGTTAGTGTACCTATAAGGATATCCCACCACAACAAATAAGATCGAGTGTTTTAAAAATAATTCAAGCCACAACTCAAAACACCATTTGAGTATATAAATTATTTGATTAGCTTCACTGTACTCGAAACGGCACCAAAATCCGGCTTACGGTTTAAAAGTTACACATTTTTAAACTTTTCAAAACGGACAGTCGCAACAACTAACAGCACGCGGCGCCACACACGGTTCGCGGCGCGGAACGAATAGGAACAACGCCTTCGCGGCGCAAACAAGGTTTCGCGGCGCGGAACGAGAAGAAACTACGCCTTCGCGGCGCGGCCATACTCTCGCGGCGCGTACTGAACACAACAAAATTCCTGGCCTTCTACTAAGCAGTTCGCGGCGCCAACTCCTGGACGCGGCGCCAACTGGCGAATTCCAGCGCTCCGAATAGCAGAAAACAGCCTGCGATTTCGTCCCTCTTTCACCGAATCACTACCAAACAAATCTCATTCCAACCAAATTTCGCATACAGTACAACAACCACATATTATAGCACATTATAATACATTCAACCATCCAATTATCACCAATACATGATCAATATAATCATTATGCATCAATCCTCCCAAAACCTAACGTTTCTACAACCTAAGCACAACCCAATTGATGCGAATAATACGATCAATTCTATCATACTATCTATAATCCCATAATAGAAGATAAACGGAAGAGTCCCCCCTTACCTGAAGGTTGATTCTTCGTTCTTCCTCGGCCGCACTTCTCCGTTCCTCTTCTCTTTTCACGTTCAGACTTCTTTTCCCAATACTGTAACCCTCTCTATTCTACCACTCCTTCTATTTTATTAAAAATAAAATAAAATTATTTTAATTAGTAATAAGGCCTACCAATACACCCCCTCCCTTACTAACCACAACTCAAGCCCAATTGCTTAATTCCTCATAATTCAATTAATTTAATTAAATTAAATTATGAAAATAAATGGAGTGTTACAACGCCCATACCTGTTTCTTTTCTTTTTTCTTTTTTGAGGATAGATATATCCTAAACAAATAACTTTTAAGCAAACATTGAAAAATGCAAGAATGCATAAATGATACAAATATGTATGAATGATGAATGTTATGAATGTCGCATGCATGTTGACGATACTGACAAACAAAGAAGTATGTACTGGAGAAGGACCGACGTCGCAATACAACTAGATACTTGGCAAATGTTCTTCAACACGGTGTAGATAACACATGTGATGAATGGTGCTGCATGCTTTAAACTTCTCTGGGGAAGATAAGCATCCTTTCTTATTGAGATGGAAGAACTTCTTCACTGGGGATAAAAGAACTTCCCTACCGCGAGGGGCGATTGGCCTGGGATAAGAATATAGTTGTCTCATAATCTCTTTTGAGGAAAAGAACAGTTATGAAGGATAATCCTTTGTTCATCCTATGGAGACAGCTGTTGATGTTCCTTTTGTTGTTCACAACTCAAAGGAAAGTTTTGCTTTTATTGTGAAAAGAAAGGAAAGGTAAATTCATTTAAAACTTATTTTTTTCTTTTTTCTTTCAAAAGTGAACAACTTAATTAAAGCGTCATTTTGCAAGCTAAAAGAAATTAGAGATTGCAAACAAATGGGCACAAGGCTCAAATTTATTTAATAGGATGGTAATCAGCTAAAGGCGTGATTCCATGGAGTATTTACAAAAGTTGGAAATGGTAAATATGCGGAAAAGGCTACATTGAAAGCAATAACCACTATTCTCCCTAACAACTTTGAGTTCCAACTGTGCTTGTCGCTTCAAATTGGCGATGATTTGATCGGAGATCCTTTGATGAAAAGACTCTTCAGGTGACGAAGTACGGACTGATGCAGTTACTTTGTCATAAATCCTTAATTTTTGCCTAGATTGCCCTTTCAGGTTTTCAATCTACCAGGATGAATTTCTTCTGTTTATGGTCTCTAATTTTTTCCTGGACCACCCTTTCGGGTTTTCAGTCCACCGAGACGCTCATTTTTGCCTAAGTCGCCCTTTGCGGGTTTTCGACTTACCGAGCTGTTCTTTTGTCCTTTTTTAGACAAAGTATTTCTTGACTGCATCAGCATTCACAGGATGTGGGAGTACATCACCATCCATGGTTGCAAGAGTCATGGCACCGCCAGAAAATGTTCTTTTGACAACATACGGGCCTTCGTAATTAGGAGACCATTTGCCCCTAGAATCCGGTTGAAAAGACAAGATCTTTTTAAGCACGAGGTCGCCTTCTTGAAATTCACGAGGTCGAACCTTTTTATTGAAGGCTTGTTTCATCCTTGCTTGGTATAACTGTCCATGGCATAGAGAAGTCATACATTTTTCTTCGATTAAGTTCAACTGATCGTATCTGCTTTGACACCATTCAGCCTCTGATAACTTAGTCTCCATGAGGACTCTCATTGATGGGATTTCAACTTCTACGGGGAGCACAACTTCCATGCCGTATATAAGAGAGAAAGGGGTTACCCCTGTTGAAGTACGCACTGAAGTACGGTACCCATGTAAAGCAAATGGCAGCATTTCGTGCCAGTCTTTGTAAGTGATGACCATTTTCTGGACGATCTTCTTAATGTTCTTGTTGGCGGCTTCGACAGCGCCATTCATTTTTGGTCTGTAAGGAGAAGAGTTATGATGCTCAATCTTGAATTCCTCACACAATTGTTTCATCATTTTGTTGTTCAAGTTTGAACCATTGTCAGTAATGATCTTGCTTGGAACACCATATCGGCAAATGAGGTTGTTCTTGATGAACCTCACAACCACTTGTCTTGTAACGTTGGCGTAAGATGCTGCTTCGACCCATTTAGTGAAGTAATCAATAGCCACCATGATGAAACGATGGCCGTTTGAAGCTTTTGGTTCGATCATTCCAATCATGTCGGTGGCACATGGATCTTATCTGCATAGATCTGGCACTTGTGACATCTCTTCACGTGTTTATAACAATCAGATTCCATTGTCAACCAATAGTATCCTGCTCTTAAGATCTTCTTGGACATTGCATGCCCATTTGAATGGGTTCCAAAGGACCCTTCATGCACTTCATGCATTAACATGTCTGCTTCGTGTCTATCCACGCATCTGAGCAAAACCATGTCGAAGTTTCTTTTGTATAGCACATCTCCGTTCAAGAAGAAACTGCCAGAAAGCCTCCTTAGAGTTTTCTTATCTCTGTTTGATGCCCCAAGTGGGTACTCTTGAGTTTGAAGGAAGCGTTTGATGTCTTGGAACCACGGTTTATCATCGATGAGAGTTTGAAGGAAGCATTTGATGTCGTGGAACCACGGTTTATCATCGATGACTGCTTCAGTTGCAAACACATAGGCGGGCCTTTCAAGGCGCATAATTCTGACTTTAGGCATATCGTTCCAGTGATTGACTTTGAACATTGAAGATAGAGTAGCCAAGGCGTCTGCCATTCGATTCTGATCTCGAGGTATATGATGCAATTCAACCTTGTTGAAGAAAGTCAACAGATGTCTTGCATAATCTCTGTAAGGAATCAAGCCTGGGTGGTAAGTTTCCCACTTGTCTTTGATTTGGTTGATCACGAGAGCTGAATCTCCATATATGTCGAGGATCTTGATTCTTAAGTCAATGGCTTCTTCGAGACCCCTGATACAAGCTTCATATTCTGCGACGTTGTTGGTGCAATCAAATAGTAATCTGGCGGAGAACGGGATATGAGTACCCTTGGGAGTGATGATGACTGCCCCAATTCCATTGCCAAAAGCGTTAACTATTCCATCAAAAATTAGGCCCCATCTTGATCCAGGATCAGGACCTTCTTCAGGTAACGGTTCGTCACTATCTTTCATCTTCAAGTACATGACATCTTCGTTAGGAAAGTCAAACTTGAGAGATTGATATTCATTAATTGGTTGATGTGCCAAGTGATCGGCGAGAATGCTTCCTTTGACCGCTTTTTGAGCATGGTATTCGATGTCATACTCGGATAACAGCATTTGCCATCGGGCAATCCTTCCTGTTAAGGCAGGCTTTTCAAAGACATACTTGATCGGATCCATTTTGGAGATTAACCAAGTAGTATTGTTCATCATGTATTGGCGGAGACGTTTTGAAGCCCAAGCCAAAGCACAACATGTTTTTTCGAGCATGGAGTAACGTGACTCACAATCTGTGAATTTCTTACTCAAGTAATAGATGGCATGCTCCTTCTTACCGGTTTCATCTTTTTGTCCAAGCACACAACCCATGGATTCTTCTAACACAGTAAGGTACATGATTAGTGGTTTTCCTTCAACTGGAGGAATCAATATTGGTGGTTCTAACAGGTATTCCTTGATACTGTCGAACGCTTTCTGGCAATCTTCAGTCCATACAACCCCTTGATCTTTGCGGAGAAGCTTGAAAATTGGCCCACAAGTAGCAGTCATTTGAGAGATAAATCTGGAGATATAGTTCAATCGTCCAAGAAATCCTCTTACTTGCTTTTTCAGTTTTTGGTGCAGGCATCTCTTGAATAGCTCTGACTTTGTCGGGATCTACTTCAATACCTCTTTGGCTGACAATGAAGCCCAAGAGTTTTCCAGATCTAACCCCAAAAGTACATTTGTTAGGATTCAAGCGAAGCTGATATTTCCTTAGTCGTTGAAACAACTTCAAAAGGTATTCAATATGTTCTTCTTCTGTGCTGGACTTGGCTATCATGTCTTCCACATAAACTTCAATTTCTTTGTGCATCATGTCATGAAAGAGAGTAGTCATTTCCCTTTGGTAAGTTGCGCCTGCATTCTTTAATCCAAACGGCATCACTTTGTAGCAAAAGGTACCCCATGGGGTGATGAAAGATGTCTTCTCCATGTCTTCGGGAGCCATCTTGATCTGATTATAACCGGAGAACCCGTCCATGAAGGAAAAGACGTTGAACTTAGCGGTGTTATCGAACAGCATGTCGATATGTGGTAATGGAAAGTCATCTTTCGGACTGGCTTTGTTCAAGTCACGGTAGTCAACACACATTCTGACTTTACCATCTTTCTTCGGAACTGGCACTATGTTGGCCAACCATTGAGGATACTCAGAGGTGACGAGAAAACCTGCGTCGAGTTTCTTTCGAACTTCCATTTTGATCTTGTTAGCCATATCAGGGTGAGTTCTTCGCAATTTCTACTTAACTGGCGAACATTCTGGCTTCAATGGCAAGTAATGCTAAACAATACTGGTATCCAACCCAGGCATGTCTTGGTAGGACCAGGCAAACACGTCAACATATTCTTTGAGAAGATCTATCAGCTTACTCTTGATATCAGTATCAAGCAACGATCCAATGGTCACTTCTTTTTTGTCTTCTTCAGAACCCAAGTTGATCTTTTCTAGAGGCTCTTTGTGAGGCAGAATGGCTCTTTCCTCGTGCTTAAGTAATCGAGAGATCTTGTCCGGGATCTCTTCTTCTTCCTCTTCTTCGGCTTCGAACACAGGAAACTCAAAGTTGGGAGAGGGCATAGGGTTATTGCATTCAATGGGTTTATCAATAGTAAATCTGCACATATGATTTATGTTTGTTTCAGAAAAAAACTATGAATGCAACAGTGTATGCAGATTTTTGAAAAGTTTTTTTTTGGCTTTTTAGGATTACCATTTCTAGAAAAAAGCAAAAAATAAAATACATAGTGTAGGGAATTCAAAATGACACTTTATTTATGATTCATTTTTTAGACAAAGCCCTAAACACAAACGCATTTGTCTTGGGCAGGACAAAGAGGGAAACTTTTAAAACAAAGCCCTATACACAAACTTATTCGGGAAAAACATTTAAAAGCAAAGCCCTATAAAACATATCTCTGCTTTGGGCCAGGCAGGAGGTCAAAATAACAGCGAGGTGATTACTTTGAGCGGCGAACAATATTCGGAACGTCGACAGCTTTCCAGTAGCAACGAACTCCTCTGTGTATTATGTATTCAGGAAAAATTTTCTCAGAATCTTCTTCAGTGATGACATTGACCACTGGTCGAGCAGGATTTGAAGGTCCTGGTTTGTCACCCTTGTTCTTTGTAGAGTTGAGACAGTCTCTTTCTACTTCTTGAAGAGCATAAGATGAGTCACAATCTTCAGGATCTTCAGGATGTAATTCCCAATCTTAGGGATGAAGAGACTCATTGTCAGAGACATTTTCCAAGTCAACTGCGGGGCCATCTTCCCCTTCATCTTCAAAAATGGCGTTTATGTGATAATAACCATCTTCAGAGTTGTTAGTATTTGTAGATGCGTTGAAGCTGAAATCTTCCGTAATCTCAGGCTGCTGTGCAAATTGAGAGCATTTGTAGGCCTCTTCTGGTTGACTGTTATATTCAAAGGGGTCTCCCCATCCAGTTGGTTGGATGTCTTCAATCGAAGTCTTTGAACTTTCAAGTGCAGTATATCTCACCATATAATCAAACTTGCCACTTGGTTGTCCCAAGGTGTCCCAGACCTCTGCAGGAATAGGCGGAGTTTCATTAGCACTTGTTTTGACTTTGCCTATGGGTTTCTCTAGAGGAGGATAGAACGGTGCATACGGTTCTTCCTGAGATATGTATCCCGAGTCATTGAGATAACATTTCCATTCTTCTTCAGTATCGGGCAGACTTTCTTCGATGCATTCTTCGATAAGGACATTAACCTCTTGGGGAATTGGGTTAAGGAATCCTCCACTATGGAACGTTTCTTTGATCGGACGAAGGGTTTCATCCTTCTTGGTGCAGTTCGAAAACATCGGTGAACATCCGAGTCCTGCTCTGGTTTCATTGTTGGTAGGGACCACAACTTGCCCCCAGCCAGTGGTAGTTCCATCTTTCACTACTTTTACTGCCTCTTTGTAAGAAGAGATTGATGCTTTCTTTTTGGAAGATTCGTATTCTAAAGAGAGACCTTGGAACTGCGTTCCTTCCATATTATCAGCACTTATGAAAGAGAAATTGGATAAATGGCTCACCATCAAGGCTTGCTCCCCACTTATTGTTACCAATTTTCCATCTGTTACAAATTTTAACTTTTGATGGAGCATAGACGTTACTTCCCCTGCTTCATGGATCCATGGTCGTCCTAACAGACAGCTATAAGCAGCTTGAATGTCCATGACCTGGAAGGTGATTTGAAATGTATGTGGACCAATTGTCATGGGAAGGTTGACTTCGCCAATAACAGATTTTCTCGATCCATCAAATGCTTTAACTACTACACCACTGAACTTCATAGGCATTCCTTGGTAAGATAAACGAGCAAGAGTCGTCTTCAGCATCACATTCAAGGAAGATCCGGTGTCTACCAGCACGTTGGACAAAGAGTCTGACTGACAGTTCATAGAAATGTGCAGAGCAAGGTTGTGATTTCTGCCCTCCTCGGGGAGTTCTTCATCACAGAAGCTTAAATTGTTGCAAGCTGTTATGTTGGCTATTATCCCATCAAAGTGGTCAATAGTCACATCGTGGTCTACAAAAGCTTGATCCAAAACTCTCATCAGGGCCTCCCTATGGGCTTCATAGTTTAAAAGCAACGAAAGTATTGAGATCTTTGAAGGAGTCTGCATAAGCTGATCCACAATCTTGTATTCGCTTCTTTTTATAAGCTTCAAAATTTCATCAAAGTCATGATTGACATTGGTTCCACTGGATTGACCAACATCAGTGTTTGTATTACTGACAGGAGTTTCCACAGGATTCCCCACTGGTGTATCGACAGGATTTTTCCTGGTTACAGGAGCAACAGGCTGCTTTGGAGGTAGTGGAGTGTACACACGTCCACTTCTTGTTACTCGACTCACATCGGCGATATTCACGACAGATGAAAGAGTAGGTAAAGGAACTTCTTGTCCATTCTTTATCATTGTTGCGTTGTAGTTGTAGGGAACTGCCTTGTCAGAGTCATAAGGAACAGGTCCAGGTAGACAAATGATCAAAGGAGCAACAGGAACCCTTGGTTTGTTGTAAGTAACTTCTATGCGCTCAGGCATGTAGAAATGAGGAACGATGACGTTAACTTTAGGCATTTCCGAGTTGATATCTGAGACTAAATGCTCATTCGGATAACATCCTATCATGTTAACTTCATCTTCATTCCTATTTCTGAAGATCTGAATAGTACCATCATCTAGCAAAACTTGAAGATCTCTTCTCACAGTCGAACATCCATGAGGATCTACGCAACATATGCTACAGGAACCATAGTGATGTTGGCGAAAATCCCGCCTTTGACAGAGAGTGGCGTGCATTTGTACCAAATCTGCTCATGAGAAATTGATGTCATAGATTCGGTATGGACTAGGACATCCATACACCATGCTTACAACATGCCCTCCATGATTGGGCAGCGGATTTGCTTGTACATTTGGATTCAAATTTCTGAAAGAGAGGAGATTAGATCTAACCAACCTCTGAACTTCATATATTAAAGCTATGCAATGCTCGAGATCATGGCCAGGTGCTCCTTGATGATAAGGGCATGAGATCTCAGCTTTGTACCACCATGGGAGTTTCTCAGGTATTGGTGGTGGTGCTTTAGTTTGAACAAGACCTCTTTCAATCAAAGCAGGGTACAACTCTGTGTAGGTCATTGGAATCGGATCAAACTGTGGAGCTCTTTGCACACGATTCTGATTGTTGTTGAACTGCTGAGCCTGTTGTCGAGGCTGTTGTTGTTGAAACTGCGGGGTAAATCCCGGATTTGGTGCTGCATTAACGGCTGGTGCGATAGCAGCAATCTGTCGTTGACGATTGATATTTCCTCTTGGCTTTCCTTGGGATACCATGTTAACACTTTGTTCTTTCTTCTTTGGGAAACCACTTCCGAACTTTTTGGTTCCGCTTGAAGATCCACCTTCTTTAGTTAGACGTCCGGTTCGGACTCCTTCTTCTAGACGCATCCCCATGTTTACCATTTCGGTGAAATCACTTGGAGCACTAGCAATCATGCGTTCATAATAAAACGGGCCAAGAGTATTCAAGAAGATCTTTTTTATCTCTTTCTCTTTTAACGGTGGATTATTCTGAGCAGCAGTTTCTCTCCATCGTTGGGCATATTCTTTGAAAGCTTCATGGTCTTTTTGAGCCATGGATCGAAGCTGATCTCTGTCTGGAGCCATATCTGAGTTGTATTTGTATTTTCGGACAAAGGCCTCGCCTAGGTCATTGAAAGTTCGAATGTTAGTGCTATCCAATCCTGTGTACCACTTCAGTGCGGCACCAGTCAAACAGTCTTGAAAGTAGTGGATGAGCAACTGATGATTATCTGGATAAGTAGACATCTTCCTAGCATACATCACAAGATGACTTTGCGGACAAGAACTACCTTTGTACTTCTCAAAGTCTGGGACCTTGAATTTAGCTGGTATTTGTACACTGGGAACTAAACATAGCTCCTGGGCATTCTTCCCAAACAAATCTTTCCCACGAATAGCTTTGACTTCCAGTTGAATCTTGTTGAATTGTTCTTGGAGATCTTCCACGCGGTTACGCTGATTTGTGCTATCACCTTGATCATGATAAATCTCATTGTCTCCATAAGGAACAGTGTGAACCATAGGAGTAGCAACCGTCATAATGGGTTGAGAAGCCAGCATAGTGACTTGAGAAAAGGTTACCCCCTGATTTGGAGAGAACACTGAACTTTGTGCAGCAGGTGCTTTAGTTGTGGATGTTGGAATCCCAGAGAAATTATGGCGGAAACCTGTACCGAAGCTGAAAGGCGTGCTCCAACCTTCTGGCATGGAGAAAGATGGAAAGCTGAATGCAACTGTAGAGACTGGAGTAGTGATCTCAGATATCAATGTTGCTTGATTGTTGGGTGGTGGCGGCTGATTCTGCGCGGCCATTAAGGAGTCAACCAGAGTAGTGAGACTTTCCAACTTTTCTTGAAGGGTGGTCACTGTACCACGAAGCTCAATATTCTCTTGTTCAGAGCTTTCCATCACTCTTCTTTTGCTTGAACGAGTATTGTATCTGTGATCTGATTGCGAGCACGGTCGAGAAACTTTGAGACGCGACAACTTGACGATCTAATGGAGAAAGATCCAAAAGATGAGACTCTATACAACAGACTCGATATGCAGAATGATGTATGCAAAAATTTTATGATTTTTCCAAATATTTTAAAGATTATTTTCTTGCAAACATTTGAACACAAACTATCATTTTATTGAAATAATGGGAAAATGTTACAACATTGGAGCGTAGCTCCTACAGAAGAAAATGATAAATAAAAGCTAAACAATCCTAAGCATCCTCATCAGATGAAGAACCAAATGCTTTGTGCAGCTTGAGCTTCATGATTTCTTTCCCATAGTAAGCTTTCAACTCGGCCTTTTCGGTCCTCAGCTTGTCAACAACATTCTTCCAATCGTCAGGAGTTGGAGCGTTGCTTGTTGAACCTTCAAGCTTTTTCTTGCTTTCTTTAATATACCTCCTGATTGCAGTGTCTTTCCGACGGATCTTCTCATCTTTACTCATGAGCCATCCATCTTGACAGTAGAGGGTTTCTTTGTGATCTTTCACTCGCCTCTTCAACCTTCTGTTTTCCATATCAGTCTTACGAAACTTGTCTTCCCAAGCGTCTTTCTCTAACCTCATCTTAGCCAGAGTATCTTGTTGTTCTTCCATAGTGTTAATGGGAATGTTGGGTAGTTGAGATACCACAGGGAACATGGGTTTTTCATAATCATAAGGCATTTGAAACTCCTTTGCTCTTTTCTTCACCCAACAGGTGTAGGCGTCCATGGAAATGCAATTCCTTACCCCACCTTTTTCTTTCCTTCGAATGTCGTACCAAGCTCTCACCATTCTTGCTTTCAACCCTTGAGGATCCTCCCCTTCTTGGTAGAAGTAGCTTTCCACTGTGAGACCAACAGGTTTAGTTGAATTTGCATATCCGAGTTGTCGTCGGGCTAGGACCGGATTGTAGTTAATTCCTCCTTGTGTACAAATGAGGGGTACGTTGGAGAATTCTCCACAACTGTCAATGGTTTCTGTACCACAGCGAGCCAAGGTATACCAATGAATATCATTATTAGTAAGGGACATAAGTCTTCGAGGCCAACGCAAACCTTCTCGGTTTTCCGTAAAAATAGGAGACTTAGGTAAGTGTGAAACAATCCATTTGAACATCAGAGGTGCACAACATACAATGATTCCACCGCCTTGGCGATTCCTATGATGGATAGAGAAATACATGTCACCAAGCAAAGTCGGAACAGGATTTCCAATCAGAAATATTTTTATGGCGTTGATATCAACAAAGTCGTTGACGTTGGGAAACAGAACCAACCCATAGATGAGCAAGGCTAGTATAGCTTCGAAAGCTATCATGCTACCAGCTTCGATGAAATCAAAGGCTTTCTTTGTTAGAAACTACGAAGTCAAACCCGGAAGGTTTCCTTTGGTAGTCCAATTACTTTCTACTTCAGATTTCTTCAAGTGGATACTTGCTGCAATGACTTGTGACTTAGGAATGGCTTCCAAACCATTGAAAGGTATTTTGTCAGACACAGGAATACCCAAAAGATTGGCATATTCTTCTAAGATTGGTACCAACTGGTAGTCTGGAAAGGTAAAACATCGGTAGACGGGATCATAGAACTGAACTAGAGTTTTGAGAAGTCCTTCATCAACATGAGTGTTCAAGATAGGCAAAAGCTTTCCATGGCTTTTCCTAAAATCGGAAGGATCTTGTACAAAAGATGCCAACTCTCTCAGTCTTTCCACATTAGGTGCTTTGAAACCGTACTTTTTGGTATGCCTTTTTACCCACTCCATAACTTAATCCTATAATGTTTGCAAAGAAAACTCTCTAAAATTTTTTTTGGAAAAATCATGTTTTTATGGAAAAAGATGGATTTTTTTTTATGAATGTATGAATGCATGGATGCATGAATGCCACATATACAAACATGGTAGAGCAAACATGGTAAATGCAAACATGGTACTACAAACATGGTACTACAAACATGGTAATTCAAACATGGTACACATAGGTTCAAAGGTCAAGCGTCACGAGCATGAGGTCAGAGAACCAAATATGGGATAGTACTAGGGGTTAATCACCTACACAACATGTTCTACTAATACGTCAGAGTCTACATTTTTCTTTCGGATATTACCGGCTTGCACAATCGAACTTGTAAGCTAGCAATATTCTCAAGAAAAACTCGTCTGAGTGTGGCTCTCCGCATGACAACTAATCCAAGTGTTCACCTGAATAGTTTCTGCGCCACAACCTAATAAGGCCAGGATGGGTTATGGGTTCTACAGCCAACTCAGCTTCTACAGTTCAATGAAAGCAATAATGTCTTCGCAATTGAACTTCCTAAACATATACTACCAACAAGGAACCTCCACTGAGCGGAAAGATTCTCATGCCAGCTTTTTAAGGACTGAACTCCTTGTATGCCATACATGACTATACCCTCCACCTAATTCTTATGTGTACTTAATCCGGGTTAGGATTTGTCCATAATATATCACTTGTAACAGAACCACAAATGTAACAGAACCACACATGTAACAAGTATTGAATTGAAAAACATAACAATTAGAATTAACCCTTTCTTTAGAAACAATAAAATGATAGTTCCCAGTGAAGTCGCCATTTTTCTGTCGCGTGAAAAATCGGGATGAGACACCGGATGCCTTCTCTGGGCTCGGGCTCAAGAAAATGATTTTTTTGTTTTTTGTCACGACCAAACTTTTTATTATTTCCAAAGTAGGATAAGGAAGAAAGCTGCAATAACCTTAAAAGATATGCAAAGCAAATAACACAAAATTAAAAGCAATGCAAAAGGGGGGAGAGATCTTGGGTAAGAGGGTTGGTTATACGAAGGGAAGGTATTAGCACCCAACGTATCTATAGTACTCTATAGGTTTCTTTGTTATGTTCATTTCTTTCTATGCTATTGGGGAGGTTCTGTTATGAGATAGGTGGGACCTAAGGTGTTTGTTTGATTATGCTCGCAAAGATCGTCGCAATCTTCTGCATACATATCCCTTAGAGGCAATCAGAGCATTTGTAGCTCGGGGTCTACGGGTGCTAAGGTTTGAGTGGTTTGAGGGAGATAGAAGTTTTGTTTTGCTCGCCAAGGATACGACCTTGTGCCTACGTATTCTCAAAGGGATGTTGAGAAAGTCAGAGCAATCGTAGTTCCCACTTATGCTAGTGGAAGCAAAGGATAAGAGACAGATGTCATCTAAATGCTCGATGTATCTAATCTATATCATCACATACATCTGTTTGTTTTTTGTTTGAATCTTTTCATTATAAGACCTGGGTTGTGCCACTTATGGTGCTTAGAATGATAAAGATGATTTTTGTTTAGCCAGCCTTGTGGCAAAAACAAGTTTGATTAGCCAGCCTTGTGGCAAAAGGTTTGATTGATTAGCCAGCCTTGTGGCAAAAAAGAAGTTTGATTGATTGATTGTGATGATATAGAAGAGATACTCCTATCATAGAGATGATATGTGTCTAATCTCCTAGGGTATTGGATTATGGGGATGCTTATAAGAAGCCCGTGGGTCCTTGTACGAAGCCTAAGAGGAGGCTATCCGAGGGTCCTTGCATTGTAAGCCCAAGAGGAGGCTATGGGAGGGACAATCGAGGGTCCTTGCATTGTAAGCCCAAGAGGAGGCTATGGGAGGGACAAGCCGTTTGTATGAAGCCCAAGAGGAGGCATGGTATAGTTGGTTTGAGCTCTTAGAGCGATTTCACCGGGAAACCATACTCTATGTCCTAACCTAAACTAGGGAGATTCTTTGCACGAAGCCTAATAGGAGGCTATGGGGAACCTAGTGTTGTACTAAGTTGAACAAGTATATATATAACACGATCACAAATATGAACAAGTACGAAAAAATATGAACAAGTACATGAACAAATATGAACAAGTATGAACAATTATATATGACAAGGTGTGTGTGTACAATGGAGTTTATGAAGGAAATATACCTGTAAGGATGATCAGTTTGTGTACACGGGGCTCGGGACTTATACTCGGGGAGAGGCCCATTGAGTTTATTCATGGCTATGTAAATGTATATTTACAAAAGGGCTTGGGACTTATACCTTGAGGGAGGCCCACGAAGATTTTTAAGAAAACCCTAATTTTTGATTTGTTATTCGAGGGTTTAAATCAAATCGATCGCGGTATAAAAGATAGGTATATGTACAATGAAAAAAACCTAATTTTATACAAAGGAATGGGACTTATACCATAAGGGATGCCCATGTTTTATTTTATAAAACATGGTTGATTGTTTTGTTAAAAACGCGAGGTTTATTGTTTTGAAAAACTTTGATCGTTTTGAAAATAGTTTGAAAGTTTTGACAAAAGTCAACTTAATTAAGATAAAAACAAATTTTATGTTTAATTAAGACCTAAGGGAATATGGTTTGATCACAAAAATAATTACAAGTGATTAGGTTTTGAAAAATCAAATGAAAAAACAATATTTAAAGTATTAAAATACACTTAAAACAAGTCATTTTAAAACCTAATAAAAATATATTAAATAAATTATTTTTTGTGATTTTTTTGGATATTCATAAAATATATATGTTAAATGAGAAGTGTACAAAAAATGAAGTGAAAATGAATTGATTTGATTGGTTAATTAATTGATTAAAGTTGTAAAGAAAATGAAGAAAAACAAGTGATAAAAAAGAGGTTGTGGTCCCTAAGGGTGTTGAACCCACGACCTGGAAGTTACCACTCAAAACAAAAGCCAACTGAGCCACGCTTGTGGCTTGTAATATACACGCGTTGAATTAATTATATTTAAAATCAAGAATTTGAATTTTTCAAACCAAATCTGGCGCCAAGAACACAACCCTAACTGATTTTTGAAAATCTTTGAAACTGGATTATTTTGATCAAGTGAAGGGTCTATCTCACTCGTTTTTTCACAAGGATCATGATGGTACCATTTAATTTCATTTATTTTCACTCTAAGCTCATTGATTTTCAGGAAATCGTGAAGAACCCTAATATTACAAATCATTGTGAAATCGTGTATGATCATGATATGATGCAATTGATTGAGGGTTATCATTCAGTGATGGTGCAGAAAGAAGATGGCAAAGCAATATTTCGTTTATGACGCATGTATGATGGAGTTTGAAGTTCAAAGCACTTACCTTAAAAACTTGCAAAACTGGAGATTGAATTCGTGCCTAGAGGTGTTACAGATGTTGTTTCTTGATCTGGACAGCTTCAATGGACCTTATGGAAGGTGTTTGAATGCTTGGAATGAACTGAATTCACCTGAGTGTGGCCATGGTACCTGATCTGCAGTTGCTTGGAGTGAGGATCGAATTTGATGATGGAGGTGTTTCAGGTTGATGATGAGTGTTTGGATCATTCATATGAAGTGTATTGATGATGTTTGAAGTGTTACTTTGGACAGATATGAACTAGAATGAGAATTGGCATGATGAGGTTCAATATGTGTTCATATGGTGGTTGAAGAGTGATTCTGAGATTTAGGGTGTTTTGGGGTGTGTGAATGGATCAAACACATCCCATATGATGTTTATGAGTTGTTAGATTCATCACTTTGGCCATAACTTCAATGGTTTGGAGGTTGAGTTTTCTACCTCTTTGAAAACTATGAAACTTGCAATTCAAGAAAGAAAGAGAAAACCTATGCTTTGTGAGGTTTTGGTGTGATTTTGAATGGAGTTTGGACCTCTATTTATAGGCCAAAAGTTCTGAATGCAAGACTATACAAGTTGATCTTTCTTTGGTGATTTGGCATTAAGAGATAAAATGGAATCTTTTACATTAAATGCTAAGGTTAAAATGGCTAACCATGGTTAAAATCTTCCAAGATTCTTATCTCTTTCTATTCTGATCACAAACCATAAATATCTCCCAATTATTGCTTGTTTATGTCATTGCTTGCATCATAAGGTAAACTAATTCATAACTTTGGTATAAATGGCTTGTAATTTCAAGTGAAATGATCACTAATGGCAAAATTCAAAACCATAGCTATGCTCCATATTTTTTCATGCTCTTGGACATTTTGGAAAGCTCTTGTTATGTACTTCAAAACCCTAGTTGAAAGTTTCTTCAAGACCTTTAAGGAAATGGGTGAAAAAGATCCATGAACTTTGAAGAAAATGAGGTTTTAAGTGAATTTTTCAAAAGATACCAACTTTGAAGCTCCATATCTCTTAAATGGTTGATCTTATGGAAATAAATTATATGTGACAAAGTTGTTCATTGGATCAAAATCTACAACTTTCATGTTGGAAGTTTTTTTCAGTTTGTAGGTGAAATTTTGAGATATTCCCTTCCAAAGTTTGGAAAAAACCATTGAAAACACTTAGAAAATTTTCTAAGTATGAAAAGTCAAACTTTTGACTTTTTGATTCTTGATTGATTTTCTTGATTTTTCTTGATCAAATGAATTCAAATATCATATATTGATGATTTAAAACTTCAAAATTCATGGTTGACCAAAATTTCCAAAAAGTCAATGGTAATCTTGGACAGTTGACTTTTTCAGACGAATCGCGTTTCTGGAGATTTCAAATGAATCAAGCTATCCTCACCAAATGAATGGTATAAATGGATGACATTGAGTTTTTGGAGGATATTGAGCCATGGTTTAAGTTGTGGCACCATGTCCTGATTGAAAAGTCAGTTGTTCAGATGAATTAGGTCAAAACCCTAATTGTCGACCAGATGAAATTAATGACTGTGGATCTTGAATTGAGATACAATTTCCATTGGATATTGTCATAGGGATTATTTTAAGATGATTTAACACTTTGATTGATGCCCTGGAGCCTTTTAGGCTTTCCCAAATGTGATCCCTGATTTCAGTCCCTGATAGTTCAAAACCCTAGTCTGATGACTTGAAATTTCACTGTTGATCAATCCTTGTGTGGGAAATGTCTTGAACAAATTGATTAGGTCAAGATGATGCATTTGAGGCCTTGAGGTCATGTCCCAAGCCATTAGGTCAAATTCTGAGCAAAAGTCAGGAGTACGTTGTCTTCAGTCAAAACCCTAATTTGGTTGATTCAAAGCCTTTGAGCTTGTTGAAATGAATCTCTGAGTACCAAATGTTGATTGTTGATCAAGATAGTTCATTTGAGATGAAGGGAGAACAAAAACCTAATTGGTTGTTGCTTGTACTGATGAGTGATTTCTTGATTAAACCCTGCTGAGCACAAGTAACAAACATAAGCTATGCAATTTGTTAGAGATGCAAATGATGCATATGCAGATGATATGAGGTGGTATCTTAGGTCAAAAATTGGGGTATGACAAGTATTTCCAAGGATGCCCCTGTGCCACATATATTGCAGGAATTCCTCGAGTGTGTGATCTCAGGAGTGGGTCGTGCTCCGTAGTTCAGGAGCTATTCTTCGGGGATGAACTCCCGGAGATGTGGGCCACACCTTCTCCTTTTGTCATCTCCTTGAGGGTGAATTTCTATGTGAGATTCGGACCCTGGGATATTGGAGGAGTTGAATCGTGTGATACGATTCAATGTCGAATCCATGGTTCTCTATAGTCATAAGAGTTACTTACCATGTAGATTGAAAAGGTATGATTTGGGGTCTTGTTTCGAGAGCAGATAGGCGGGTAAACCCGGAAGACCAGACCTTAAGGGTAGCTCCGGACAGAAGGTTGGCAGGTAAATCCGGAAGACCTATTCTGAAGGAAACATGTACCTAATATCCGAACATGTGATATGTTCTCATAATATATAATCAGGTGGTCAGTAGACATTCACTCGTGGTGCTATGAGTTGACATGCTTTCCTGTATTGGATAGTGAGGAAACCTTAGGATCTGACATGGACCTGTAGTTGATGCATGTACCCTGTAGAGCCGAGAGGACCCATAAGATAGGGGAATTCACTGAGATTTAGTAATCTCAACCCATTCATCTTATTATTTTTCAGGTACCGTGCAAGATTGAGTTTTGCTAGATGCTTGGATCAAGGGCTTTTGACCGGATGCCATGAAGACTGTGCCTGATCTTTTCTTCCGCTGTGTTTTATTATCATTGTGTAGATATATTCATTGTATCCATCTTCAAGATGATTTTGAAATGTATACATCTTATGTTATTATTCCTGACTTTTGTATGTACTCAGTACCAGTTATTAGTATTCTGCTGATATGATTATAGACACATATTGGTAGGGTATTACAAAATTAATAAATATATGACCTATTCTTTCTCCTAAAAAATAGGCTATTTATAAGACCATTTGGTTGATGCTATTAACGATTGAGATTTCGTGTAAGTATTTTAGGCTTACACTTGGTGTCAATGGATCCTGCCTCATATATATATATATATATATATATATATATATATATATATATATATATATATATATATATATATATATATGAGGCAGGAGGCTTACACTTGGTGTCAATGGATCCTGCCTCATATATATATATATATATATATATATATATATATATATATATATATATATATATATATATATATATATATATATATATATATATGCAATTTTAAATAAAGAACAAGATGATCACACAATTTCTTGTTTGTTAACCATTAGATAAAATGCATACCTTTTTGGATTTGACATAAATAATGTATTGTTTTTAAATTTCTTAGGATACTGCATGTTTAGGTTTTCAATTCTTAGCGTAGTTTATTGTTTATCCAATTGGTAGCGATTTAATACGTCAGGTTAGGTTTTGTTAGAATTGCGGCTTAATCGAGCTTTAGTGGTGCTTGAATTTTGAGAAAATGTTGAGTTAGAACTCAGTGATATTGATTCGTTGTTTAAGCTCACCTCATGAAATATACAGGTGAATCCATTGATTACCTTTTGTGTTTCATCACAAAACCATCTTTGGAATTTATGTATTGATTAAGTGTTAAAGTGATCAAAGTTCAAACAAAAATATTATCTTCATATATTCGCTTTAAACTTTCCGTGCTCTTTTTTGAAAACCTCTGACAATTGAATTTAGAGAATGATCAAGCTTTTATAATTTTCTCAAAGGGTCTATTCACCCCTCTAGACCGTTTCATTACTCCATATTCACTCAACACTTTCCTCATCTCTTTCTGCCATAACATCTCTATTTTCATATAATAAGTACAAATAAGCCTTATAAAAATAGAATATAAATTTATTGTTATTTTAAAAAAATTATGAAATATATTTTTTTCAATCAATTTCAAATCGAAGATATTTTGATTTCAAAAAAATATAATCTCTATATTAACCCAGTTTAAAATTATACTTTTAGTCTCTTTAAAAAAATTTGGATGTTTTAGTCTCTCAAATATTTTTCTTTATCTTAAAAACTTTCGGTATTTTTATTACAATGGAAAAGACTTACAAAACAAATCACAAGAAAAAAAATTTTGCGGCAAAAAAAAAATGAAAAACAAAACTTCTTAAAAAAATAACATAACCTAGGCTGAATTTTAAAATATATAAGGGAACTAATAATTTATTCAATCCTATAATTATATATCTTACAGGGTACGCACACATTTTTCTCTCCAAAACGATTTGTTTTTTGACCTAATAGATAGTCTAGAAGGGAAGTTACAATTCATAACTAATCTAGAAGGAAAATTACAATCCAACATTATATTGTAATGAATAAGACCGACATCTCTGACATTCAAAACAATTATAAATACTCTACCACATTATTAACCCCTTCCTCGTAAAACACATATCCCTAATAGTGGTGCACAAAGAATCTGCATCCTCACCTTTTCCATGAAACTCGAATCGTCCAAACTCCAAAAATGATACCTTAGAAAATAACCCTAGTAAATTTTCTACACACTCAAATAAACCTTTTACCATGGTGTGAGAGACCATGAAATCTCTGTTTCCTTCCACCATGGAAAAAAGGTTATTTGAGTGTTTAGAAATTATACTAGGGTTGTTTTCTGAGGAATCATTTTTGGAGTTTGGTGGGTTGAGTTTGAGGAAAAAGATGAGGATGGAAATTCATAATGTACCATTATTAGGAGTATGTGTTTTACCAGGAAGAGAATAACAATGTGGTAGGGTATTTGTAGTTGTTTTTCATGTGGGTGATGTGGGTATTACCCATTGGAACTTCAAGTTGGATTGTTATTATTTCCCTTTTAGATAAACTATGGATTGTAACTTCCTTTCTAGATTATCTATTACGTAAAATAACTATTCTTTTTGTAGAGAAACATACTTTCATACTCTCTAAGATATATAATTAATGATTTAATAAGTTATTAGTCCTCATGAACATTTTGAAATTCTTTCTCTCTTATGTAATTTCTTTGAAGTTTTGTTTTTAAATGTTTTTTGGCATCAGTTTTATTTCTTGCGAGTGGTTACGTAAGTCTTTTACATTAGTATAAAAAATGGGAAAAACTTGTAAGATAGAGAACTCGGACTAAAACATCCCATTTCTTTTTTAATAAATAAAAGACTAAAAAGCAATCTAAAATATTTATTTGACCAAAAAAATATCCATTCTTATATTTTATGTCATAATTAAATGAGGAGAGAAAAATAAATATATTATAGAGATTATAGATATTTTAAATCAAAGTCTTTGTTTAAAAACTTAATTACTCTTTTTCAATATGATATTGGTTGGCTAAATAGATTTCATAATTGTTTTTAAATAAAATAAAATTAAGATTTTCTTTCCATATTCATTGTATGGACATGTTATATGAATATAGAGATGTAATGGTAGAAAGAGGCGCGGGTAATTGTAAACTGGATATGAAAAATGAGTTTGAGTAAGTATTAGTATCTAGTATTAATACATTTCTCTCAATTAAAACAAAAAGAAATATTAGGTTAATAGCTAACATCAAAGGTATAAATATTTTTATATAAGCATCCAACCAAATGATAACCTTATGAGATTTTTAGAGACATTAACGAAATTATTCTATAAAAACCACGTTTTCATGTAATATGACTGAATGCAAGTGTCTGAGAATTTATACATTCTGAGTGGATGTTCACCAAATCTCAATCGTTAAAATAATTGATCACACATTTATATTAAATGAAATAAAAATTAATAAATATATGACCTATTCTTTCTCCTAAAAAATAGGCTATTTATAAGACCATTTGGTTGATGCTATTAACGATTGAGATTTCGTGTACGTATTTTAGGCTTACACTTGGTGTCAATGGATCCTGCCTCATATATATATATATATATATATATATATATATATATATATATATATATATATATATAATGCAATTTTAAATAAAGAACAAGATGATCACACAATTTCTTGTTTGTTAACCATTAGATAAAATGCATACCTTTTTGGATTTGACATAAATAATGTATTGTTTTTAAATTTCTTAGGATACTGCATGTTTAGGTTTTCAATTCTTAGCGTAGTTTATTGTTTATCCAATTGGTAGCGATTTAATACGTCAGGTTAGGTTTTGTTAGAATTGCGGCTTAATCGAGCTTTAGTGGTGCTTGAATTTTGAGAAAATGTTGAGTTAGAACTCAGTGATATTGATTCGTTGTTTAAGCTCACCTCATGAAATATACAGGTGAATCCATTGATTACCTTTTGTGTTTCATCACAAAACCATCTTTGGAATTTATGTATTGATTAAGTGTTAAAGTGATCAAAGTTCAAACAAAAATATTATCTTCATATATTCGCTTTAAACTTTCCGTGCTCTTTTTTGAAAACCTCTGACAATTGAATTTAGAGAATGATCAAGCTTTTATAATTTTCTCAAAGGGTCTATTCACCCCTCTAGACCGTTTCATTACTCCATATTCACTCAACACTTTCCTCATCTCTTTCTGCCATAACATCTCTATTTTCATATAATAAGTACAAATAAGCCTTATAAAAATAGAATATAAATTTATTGTTATTTTAAAAAAATTATGAAATATATTTTTTTCAATCAATTTCAAATCGAAGATATTTTGATTTCAAAAAAATATAATCTCTATATTAACCCAGTTTAAAATTATACTTTTAGTCTCTTTAAAAAAATTTGGATGTTTTAGTCTCTCAAATATTTTTCTTTATCTTAAAAACTTTCGGTATTTTTATTACAATGGAAAAGACTTACAAAACAAATCACAAGAAAAAAAATTTTGCGGCAAAAAAAAAATGAAAAACAAAACTTCTTAAAAAAATAACATAACCTAGGCTGAATTTTAAAATATATAAGGGAACTAATAATTTATTCAATCCTATAATTATATATCTTACAGGGTACGCACACATTTTTCTCTCCAAAACGATTTGTTTTTTGACCTAATAGATAGTCTAGAAGGGAAGTTACAATTCATAACTAATCTAGAAGGAAAATTACAATCCAACATTATATTGTAATGAATAAGACCGACATCTCTGACATTCAAAACAATTATAAATACTCTACCACATTATTAACCCCTTCCTCGTAAAACACATATCCCTAATAGTGGTGCACAAAGAATCTGCATCCTCACCTTTTCCATGAAACTCGAATCGTCCAAACTCCAAAAATGATACCTTAGAAAATAACCCTAGTAAATTTTCTACACACTCAAATAAACCTTTTACCATGGTGTGAGAGACCATGAAATCTCTGTTTCCTTCCACCATGGAAAAAAGGTTATTTGAGTGTTTAGAAATTATACTAGGGTTGTTTTCTGAGGAATCATTTTTGGAGTTTGGTGGGTTGAGTTTGAGGAAAAAGATGAGGATGGAAATTCATAATGTACCATTATTAGGAGTATGTGTTTTACCAGGAAGAGAATAACAATGTGGTAGGGTATTTGTAGTTGTTTTTCATGTGGGTGATGTGGGTATTACCCATTGGAACTTCAAGTTGGATTGTTATTATTTCCCTTTTAGATAAACTATGGATTGTAACTTCCTTTCTAGATTATCTATTATGTAAAATAACTATTCTTTTTGTAGAGAAACATACTTTCATACTCTCTAAGATATATAATTAATGATTTAATAAGTTATTAGTCCTTATGAACATTTTGAAATTCTTTCTCTCTTATGTAATTTCTTAGAAGTTTTGTTTTTAAATGTTTTTTGGCATCAGTTTTATTTCTTGCGAGTGGTTACGTAAGTCTTTTACATTAGTATAAAAAATGGGAAAAACTTGTAAGATAGAGAACTCGGACTAAAACATCCCATTTCTTTTTTTATAAATAAAAGACTAAAAAGTAATCTAAAATATTTATTTCACAAAAAAAAAAATATTCATTCTTATATTTTATGTCATAATTAAATGAGGAGAGAAAAATAAATATATTATAGAGATTATAGATATTTTAAATCAAAGTCTTTGTTTAAAAACTTAATTACTCTTTTTCAATATTATATTGGTTGGCTAAATAGATTTCATAATTTTTTTTAAATAAAATAAAATTAAGATTTTCTTTCCATATTCATTGTATGGACATGTTATATGAATATAGAGATGTAATGGTAGAAAGAGGTGCGGGTAATTGTAAATTGGATATAAAAAATGAGTTTGAGTAAGTATTAGTATCTAGTATTAATACATTTCTCTCAATTAAAACAAAAGGAAATATTAGGTTAATTGCTAACATCAAAGGTATAAATATTTTTATATAAGCATCCAACTAAATCATAACCTTATGAGATTTTTAGAGACATTAACGAAATTATTCTATAAAAACCACATTTTCATGTGATGTGACTGAATGCAAGTGTCTGAGAATTTATACATTCTGAGTGGATGTTTACCAAATCTCAATCGTTAAAATAATTGATCACACATTTATATTAAATGAAATAAAAATTAATAAATATATGACCTATTCTTTCTCCTAAAAAATAGGCTATTTATAAGACCATTTGGTTGATGCTATTAACGATTGAGATTTCGTGTATGTATTTTAGGCTTACACTTGGTGTCAATGGATCCTGCCTCATATATATATATATATATATATATATATATATATATATATATATATATATATATATATATATATATATATATATATATATATATATATATATATATATATTTCTATGTAAATATATAATGCAATTTTAAATAAAGAACAAGATGATCACACAATTACTTGTTTGTTAACCATTAGATAAAATGCATACCTTTTTGGATTTGACATAAATAATGTATTGTTTTTAAATTTCTTAGGATACTGCATGTTTAGGTTTTAAATTCTTAGCGTAGTTTATTGTTTATCCAATTGGTAGCGATTTAATACGTCAGGTTAGGTTTTGTTAGAATTGCGGCTTAATCGAGCTTTAGTGGTGCTTAAATTTTGAGAAAATGTTGAGTTAGAACTCAGTGATATTGATTCGTTGTTTAAGCTCACCTCATGAAATATACAGGTGAATCCATTGATTACCTTTTGTGTTTCATCACAAAACCATCTTTGGAATTTATGAATTGATTAAGTGTTAACGTGATCAAAGTTCAAACAAAAATATTATCTTCATATATTCACTTTAAACCTTCCGTGCACATTTTTTGAAAACCTCTTGACAATTGAATTTAGAGAATGATCAAGATTTTATAATTTTCTCAAAGGGTCTATTCACCCCTCTAGACCGTTCCATTACTCCATATTCACTCAACACTTTCCTCATCTCTTTCTGCCATAACAACTCTATTTTCATATAGGAAGTACAAATAAGCCTTATAAAAATAGAATATAAATTTATTGTTATTTTAAAAAAATTATGAAATATATTTTTTTCAATCAATTTCAAATCGAAGATATTTTGATTTCAAAAAAATATAATCTCTATATTAACCCAATTTAAAATTATATTTTTAGTCTCTTTAAAAAAAATTGGATGTTTTAGTCTCTCAAATATTTTTCTTTATCTTAAAAACTTTCGGTATTTTTATTACAATGGAAAAGACTTACAAAACAAATCACAAGAAAAAAAAATTTGTGGCAAAAAAAAAAATGAAAAACAAAACTTCTTAAAAAAATAACATAACCTAGGCTGAATTTTAAAATATATAAGGGAACTAATAATTTATTCAATCCTATAATTATATATCTTACAGGGTACGCAAACATTTTTTCTCTCTAAAACGATTTGTTTTTTGACCTGATAGATAGTCTAGAAGAGAAGTTACAATTCATAACTAATCTAGAAGGAAAATTACAATCCAACATTATATTCCAATCGATAAGACCGACATCTCTGACATTCAAAACATTTATAAATACTCTACCACCTTATTAACCCCTTCCTCGTAAAACACATATCCCTAATAGTGGTGCACAAAGAATCTGCATCCTCACCTTTTCCATGAAACTCGAATCGTCCAAACTCCAAAAATGATACCTTAGAAAATAACCATAGTAAATTTTCTACACACTCAAATAAACCTTTTACCATGGTGTGAGAGACCATGAAATCTCTGTTTCCTTCCACCATGGAAAAAAGGTTATTTGAGTGTTTAGAAGTTATACTAGAATTGTTTTCTGAGGAATCATTTTTGGAGTTTTGTGGGTTGAGTTTGAGGGAAAAGATGAGGATGAAAGTTCATAATGTACCATTATTAGGGATATGTGTTTTACCAGGAAGAGAATAACAATGTGGTAGGGTATTTGTAGTTGTTTTTCATGTGGGTGATGTGGGTATTACCCATTGGAACTTCAAGTTGGATTGTTATTATTTCCCTTATAGAAAAACTATGGATTGTAACTTCCTTTCTAGATTATCTATTATGTAAAATAACTATTCCTTTTGTAGAGAAACATACTTTCATACTCTCTAAGATATATAATTAATGATTTAATAAGTTATTAGTCCTTATGAATGAACATTTTGAAATTCTTTCTCTCTTATGTAATTTCTTAGAAGTTTTGTTTTTAAATTTTTTTTGCCATCAATTTTATTTCTTGCGAGTGGTTACGTAAGTCTTTTACATTAGTATAAAAAATGGGAAAAACTTGTAAGATAGAGAACTCGGACTAAAACATCCCATTTCTTTTTTTATAAATAAAAGAATATAAAGTAATCTAAAATATTTATTTGACCAAAAGAATATTCATTCTTATATTTTATGTCATAATTAAATGGGAAGAGAAGAATAAATATATTATAGAGATTATAGATATTTTAAATCAAAGTCTTTGTTTAAAAACTTGATTACTCTTTTTCAATATTATATTGGTTGGCTAAATAGATTTCATAATTGTTTTTAAATAAAATAAAATAAAATAAAGATTTTCTTTCCATATTCATTGTATGAACATGATATATGAATATAGAGATGTAATGGTAGAAAGAGGTGCGGGTAATTGTAAATTGGATATGAAAAATGAGTTTGAGTAAGTATTAGTATCTAATATTAATACATTTCTCCTAATTAAAACAAAAATAAATATTAGGTTAATAGCTAACATCAAAGGTATAAGTTCTTTTATATAAGCATCCAACCAAATCATAACCTTATGAGATTTTTAGAGACATTTACGAAATTATTCTATAAAAAACACATTTTCATGTGATATGACTGAATCCAAGTGTCAGAGAATATATACATTATGAGTGGATGTTCACCCACTACAAAAAAAAAGGTCTCCTGCCACGGCCAAGAAACCGAGGCTATATTGAAAATAACCGTGGCGTAACGCTGAGGCCATGGTTTGGCCACGAAAATCCAACTATGGGATATGCGGCCGTGGCCTAAAGTATAGTCCACGGTTTTTTGGTATATACCACGTTTTTTTTGACATCCGTGGCTTTTATAGGCCACTGTTTAGGTAGTTTGATTAAGGCCGCTGTTTATATTTGCCATGATTACAGAACTGTGGCCATATGATAAAGCCACGGTTTCAGTTTAACGTTTAACATACAGTTTTGGTTCAAGATATAGCCACGGTTTGGTTATGACCACAGATTTAAAACCGTTGTCATATGTTATGCATTCTAAACCATTTATCTTGCCACATTTTATTTCTGTATCATTACATATTAAATCATCAAATTAACATGCTTTGCAATATTCTTTCCTAAATTTCTACGAAAAAGTTAATTTATTCAGCCTATGATAAAAGGACCGTTTTAGCCAATGCATATAAATTTAAAAGGCATGTGTCAGTATTGTGTAGTCTGAGAAACTACACATTTTCTTTAAAGACAGCAATGAACAGATATACATGAAACTCAAATCGTTAAACATAATTTCTAGAAGATTAAACATTCAATATCTTCTTGAAACCATGTTGAATCCACTTTCCATCCAACATTCTATATCTTCTTGAAACCATGGACGCAGAAACAGAGTAGACACTGAAGTAGGAGGCACTGAATGGGCATGGATAATCATAGTTGCAGATAGCAACTGAGTGGCTGCCTGAAAATAGAAAAAAGATTGAGTTTATAAAAATATAGATATTTTAATCTCATTAGATATTTTATATATCTCATTCCATGACAAAAAATGAAAAGATCAATGTCATACCCCAAAATTTGCCCACACTTTTAAAAGAAAAAATTCAAAATTATTTTCAAAATTAGATTTTTATAAAATCTTGGATTCATTTACATTGACATCCTGAATTCTATAAATATTCGATTGAAATTCTATTTTTAAAATATAGTAGTTTACTCTTAAATTGCTCATATTCTAATAAATAGAAAATGTTGGCCGATGCTTCATACACCTTCAATTGGTTTTTTATTTCAAATAAATAATATAACTTAGTTGGTTAGGAAGTAAGGCTTGTAAACAGAAGGTCATGGGTACGAATCTGGCTTGGTGCACTTTTGTCATTTTTTACTATTATTTTTATCTTTTTTGGGGTTGGATCATTTCCTTTTTAGGAGTGATTTTAAGCTAATTCTCATCCTATAAATAGAGGACTCTGTACACTCATTCTTCATGAACAATTATCAACAATCACTCACAATTCTTTTACTTCTCACCGATATTCTCACAAAAGCTTTTCAAACCTTTTTTAAACTTTCTAAATCTTTTCGGCCGATGATTTATATATGAGGCCGCCCTCTTATTTTCAATTTTTTTCTTTTAAATTATTTGCAGTTTTAAACCATATGATGTCGATTCTGATGGTTCGTATTCTAAAAAGCTAATGTTTTTACATCAACAACTAACAATTCTCCATTCCACTTTTGACACTCTTTTTTGTTTTTACACATGAAATACATATTATTATTTTTTGCACCATTCTAACATCCCACATATATACGTATATACACTACCTGCTATGGAGAGCTCTTTATATTATTCATAAAAATAAATAAATAAAACCTTTGTTTCTTGTTTTGTTTTTAGCTGACTAACTTTTCACAAACCGCTTTCTTGCCCAGGAAATTTTCAATCATCTGGATCAAACCTGTTTCTAACATCACCATAACCTCACATGCTTTTAACCTCACAGCAGAAAATACAAGAATCATTCAAAACACAAAAAACCTTCATCATAATATAACATCTCAACTTGTAAATAATACACAAATCCAATTCAATCCATAAATCAAGAATCCATACCATAGCATTTCATTCAAAGTTTTAACCATTGAATCACCATAAGCCGACATTCATAAATAAAAGCAATTCATAACAATTTTCATTTAACACAGTAGTTACACAGCATTCTAAACAAAACCATAACACCATGATCTGTACAAATGTTTGTTTGTCTCTTTTTTTTGTTGCAGAAAAAGAAGTTGAAGAATCGGAAGCCATCCACCGAGACGAAGCCGCTCGGCTCTCATCCCTCCACCATCAACAACAGAATCGCAATCATCTACGTCCCTGTTGCAGATCCGAATCAGTCACAGTTCTCCGCCGCGAACAGCCACACCGACGGCAATAACACTGGACAGCCATCGTACGCATCCTCAATCTATCAATCGTTCAACTCAATCGCAACTCCATCGTGCCGACGTCACTCTGCAATACGCACACAACGAACCACGGCTTGACTTCACGCAAGAAAGAAGAAGAGGAAGTTTCAGAAACACGAATATTAAAGATACAGCAAGAGTATCAGATTCATATCTCACCTCTGACGGTAACCCGATTCACTTTCGATTGCGGTTCCTCTCTCGATATTGTTGCTCATTTTACATGTTTCTGCTATTTAAATTGATTTGTGTTAAATCTTTGATTAATTGTTGTTGCTATGTTGTTGCCACTGAACTGTCTGGTTTATAGTTTAGGTTCTTGTTTTCCTAAATTGATTGTCAAGATTTTGTGGTGGTTTGTTGTGGTTTGCCTATTTGCTTGTAATCCGATTTTGAGATTCTGAAGCCATGGAAGATTTAAAAAAAAAAACAGAGGGAGAGCAAAGTATTTTGAGGAGAAGGATAATGCTGGAGCAGAGAGAGGCCGAAAATGGAGAGTGGGGACGGCTAGCTCCAAATTTTTTAGGGTTGTGGTTTCTTTAATTTGACTTGGGCCAAATGTTACCTAAAAGCCCACTCGGTTTTCCTCTATAACCGCCCATGTCTCCAGCAATGCACACCCCTCTGGTTGGGTGTCGATTTTCTCGGGCCAGCAGTCTATTTTTCACACCTCCATTTTATTCTTGTTACTAATTGTTTCATCTAATTATTTTAATAGTTCCTCCATTTTGTATTAACTTTAGTTCCTTTTGTTTAATCTTCGATTAATATTTGTCCATATTTCTACCGCTTTTCTCATATATTATTTTGTGCTTCTAACATTTTTTATTTTGATTGTGAGGTATCAATCTTGAGGCATTTGGATTATCTTCATGGACGTTCACGAGCTTTGCTCAATATTTCGTACATATTAATCATTTACTTCCCGCTTTAATTTTCATTTGGGGTTTGTAATAATTTTTATCCTCATGTGTTTAAACTTGTAATCCCCATTCCGAAGCCATGTAATAGCGTAGGATTTACTTTTCCGCACTTTACTTTCTGCACCTTATAACTGCTATATAATTGTTAGATGTATGTTAATAGGATTGTATGGCAAGATAATAACTGGACGCTAGCTAACTTAACTTCAAAGATAAATATCTGAAAATAAACACTAATCCACACTTGCACCTCTAGGGTACTCTCCTCTTGGTTGCCTTACGAATAACAATGGTCGTGTCCCTCGAATATAGAGGTGCCTATAGCAAACGTCCCTCGATTAAAAAATCATCAAAGATCACGGTCCCTCGATGACCCTCGATGTTGCCTACGAATACGTGATCTTGTCCCTCAAATGGTTGCCTACGAAATGATGATTGTCCCTTCGAATTTGCTAAAGGTACCTCTACCTGTTGCTTTCAACGATCTCGATGACCCTTCGATTGTCCCGAACATCCAATCAATAGGACTACCTATCCCAAATGGTAAGGATAGCCCTATCTCTTTCTTAGAAGGATAAAAAGCATAGAAAAAGACTAATGTAGGGTAGTGCTCTTAATATGCCTAGCTCGATTAAAAAAATCTTTTTCAATACTCTTTCAAAGACCAAGGCTATGCTTTTAAGCTAAAGTCCTTATATTTATTTTCAAACAAAACAAGCAAACATGAGCTAAGCAAATTAAGAGCCCGTAGGCAACTACGGATGAAAAGGGTGCTTACACCTTCCCTTTTCATAATCTACCCCCCGAGCCCGTTTTCTTAAGAAAGGGTCTTTTTCTGTTCTTTTTACCCTTCCAAGATATTGGACAAAATAAAAGTCGGTGGCGACTCTTGCTCACTGCAATATTGCTTGCAAAAATTAAATGTCAGTTCTCCCACCGAGTTACAATCACTTAATTTCAAACTCAATTATAAACCAATTTACCAAATCAGTTCATAGATATTTTAATCAAAAGCTAACCCAAAACACACATAACAAACTAAGCTAGAATTAGCAAATTTAGATTCAGCCGAAATCACACATAATTGATTAACTAAAACATATTTTAGTAAATTTTAGTTGAGCTGAATTATGAAGAAACTTTATTTTGATAAGAAACTAAGCCACAAAGGTTCTAGAATTGAAAGTCAGAAGAATTGCAACTTTCGAATAAGAACAAAAGATAATGAACAGATGAAGTTTTAGTATGCCCCCAAATATGACTAACTAATTTTATTTTGAACTCTATTAAGACTATCTTAAATATTTATAAGCCTGTTAGAATCATATATGTCAGTATATGATAATATGAAAATGAGTATAGATATAGTTTTTATATCACTTTCATTATCATATTTTCTAACCCAAATGGTAATAATCATGTGATCCAAACACAACCTTGGCACAATAGTTGGAGTGTCGCTACTGTGTGTCTAGAAGTCCACAAGTTTGAGTTGTAGAATTAACCTTTTACTAGTGCACAATAAGGCCATCACATGGAGTTTATAGCACCAGGTTGTCTAAACTCTAAATAAACCATTATTAAACCCTACTTACAAGTTCCAAATTCTATACTACAAATGCATTACAAACTAACACAATAATCACAAATATCATTTCATCACATATCTTTAGAACTGCGATAGATTTGCTTTATGAAACCACCTCCAGGATACACACACAAAACATCAATAAAATAACAAGGTATACACCATAGAGTAAATAAACATATAAAAAGCAATGTCTAAAGATATATTAGATACCTCCAACTGTGCGAAGGGTCATAAACTGGGTACCATGGCATCATTGATTGCAGCCTCTCGAACTTCGGCTTCGTTTTGGTCCACGCAGTTCCCTTTTCCACAACCAGAATCCAAACGAGTTCGTATTGACTCTCTATCCTCGTTGACTCTTGACGCGAATCTTGATACATTTGTTCAAAAATCAATAGCTCTTGGTCAAATATATGGTGCAAGTTTGTATGTAAAGCAGAAATCATTCTTCCTACCTCAATGCTAACCTAAAAACAGATAAAATAACTTGAGTTGAACAGAAAAATTATTATGAAGTATAGATTAGTTGATTCAAATGGTCCAATAAACAACACTAGGAATAAGAGTGGAAGCAGTCAATGTTTCAGGTGCTTCATGCTCAATATACTCAGAAGGAAGCTCATGAAACTCAACAATGCAATTAACAACATTCAACAATGCTATCACTCATCAAACACTTGATGGATAAAAGCAGTTAGTAACATACTGCAAAATCAAATAAAACAGTTAGTTTCTTATGAAATTAATATGCATGAATTCATAAATATCTATCTACATCTTCATAAGTATCCATCTTCACTGAGAATATTAGGGTCAAGCAAAACCTCTGTTTCATCCTCCAAACTATCCTGAAATTAATATGCATGAATTCATAAATATCTATCTACATGACTTTTCAAGTACAATGATCGATTTTTGAAACACAGGTAACCAAGTTGTGACTTGTATTACCTGAAAAAGCTTTCTTCCAACATAAACCACAAATTGCTGTCTTGGGTTTGAGACCATGGGATTAATTCCTTTATCTAGTGATTTATAGAGATTGATAACACCAAAAAAACTTAATGTGGACACCTGAATAAAACCTTGATGCAATTAGATATAAATGCTAACAATGTCATAATCATATATAAAGTAGTAGTAGAACTAGATGTTTAATTACCAAACATAGAGTAGACTTGATCTTCAAAGATGGGGCAGATTGTCTGGCAAAGGCTGAACCAAGCAAGTTCTCTTTCATAGAATCTAGAAAAGGAGAATTAGGTGTCATTCTTTGGGCTAAGATGGATCCTGATGTTGGTGTATGAGTCTTGGTCAGAGAGCTTGCTGTCCTAATGAATTCAAAACATAAATGAGTATACAAAGAACTATCTGAAATATTGAGAAAGCAAGGCTAACTAGATATCTTGTGTAGCTTTATGCTTATTCTCCTTGTTTTACCACGAAAGAGGTCATCCATCCCAAGAAGCCCAACAATATTAGAAAAGTAGCGAAGATGAATAATTCATATTCTAGAATATTCTTGGACAGAGAAAGAGAGACGTCTTATTAGATTATAGTAGCAGTATCCATCTTATTAGTTAGAAAACTCTAGAAGGCTGTTATAACAACCTCGTGCTGAGCTGTCACTGAGTCAGTTACACTCAGTTCAACTCAAGCATTCTATAAAACCCAAGCTAGCTATTCATTGTAACTAATCTTCAGTTTTTCTATTCAATTCAATAACAAATTTCTACTTCTTTCACTAAAGATGAATATGCATTCATCATCTTTTTTTCTGAATTATAGTATCATGAGACAATGATCCATCTCCGTGGCTTCCATTGAACCTGAACAATCTTCTCCACCGAAACTGAACAATCATCTCTCCTTTTCACATGGCTGCTCACTACTCTCTCAGATTCAGTTCTTCCTAGAGTTGTTAGATGCGTCCACGCACTTGAAATATGGACAGCCATAGATCAGTTAGAAAGAACGCGGATCTATGTGAAGTCGCCCCAACTTTGCTATGAACTCGAGTTTATCAAAAAAAGAGACCCCGCCATTGCGCAGTACCTAGGTCGCATTTAGTAGATGGCAGGCATTCTTTAATCAATTGGAGATCCAATCTCACATCACGATCAGTTGGAGAGGATTCTCGGTGGACCTCCAACTGAATATCAAGCGCTAAGGTCTATCATTCAGGATCGTGATGATCCATGTCCAATGATTGTTGCTGAAATGATGCTTCTGTCACATGAAGTTAGGTTAGATATGGAAAATTGCACTCCAATTCATGAACCTCTATCTGTAAATGTTACTCAAGACAATACGACACCACTGCTTAACTCTGACTCGATAGCCTCTCAAGAAGCTCAGTCACAAATTACAAGTCAAGAGTCCCAACGGTAATTTGATGGATCTTGTGGTGTTAGTGGAGGTAGATTCAGCAATTTTAGAGGTAGTGGTGGTAAAAATGGAGGTAGGACTCGCATGCAGTGTCAGATTTACTTCAAGATAGGACATGATGAAATAATTTTCTATCATCTTAACCTTCCTGCCAAAGCACAACACGTCTTCTCGAGCATGGAGTAGCGGGATTCACAGTCAGTGAATTTCTTGCTTAGGTAGTAAATGGCATGCTCTTTTCTTCTCGTCTCGTCTTGCTGTCCAAGGACACAACCCATGGAATCTTCTAAGACGGTTAAGTACATTATCAAAGGTCTTCCTTCCACTGGAGGAGACAGGATGGGTGGTTCGAGCAGATATCCTTTAATGCTGTCGAACGCTTTCTGACAATCGTCTGTCCAGACGCAACTCTGATTTTTCCGTAGAAGTTTGAAAATAGGAGCGCAAGTTGCAGTCATGAGATATATGAATCTCGAGATGTAATTCAGACGTCCAAGAAATCCTCTAACTTGTTTCTCGGTTCTGGGTGAAGGCATTTCTTGAATTGCCTTGACTTTGTCTGGATCTACTTCAATTCCTCGTTTGCTGACAATGAAACCAAGGAGTTTTCCTGAGTAGACACCAAAGGTACACTTGTTGGGGTTCAGGCGAAGCTGAAACTTCCGTAAGCGTTGAAATAACTTTGTCAGATTTTGTATGTGATCTTCTTCATTTTCTGATTTGGCAATCATGTCGTCCACATAGACTTCCACTTCTTTATGCATCATGTCGTGGAAAAGCGTAGTCATGGCTCTTTGATAAGTTGCCCCTGCGTTCTTTAGTCCAAAAGGCATAACACGATAGCAGAACGTGCCCCAGGGGGTGATGAAAGTTGTTTTCTCCATGTCTTCAGGTGCCATTTTGATTTGGTTGTATCCTGAAAATCCGTCCATGAATGAGAAAACTTTGGATTTTGCTGTACTGTCTACCAACATATCAATATGTGGTAAAGGAAAATCATCCTTAGGGCTAGCTTTGTTCAAATCTCTGTTGTCGACGCACATGCGGACTTTTCCGTCTTTCTTAGGAACGGGAACAATGTTAGCTAACCACTGAGGGTATTCTGAAGTGACGAGGAAACCTGCGTTGATCTGCTTTTGAACTTCCTCTTTGATTTTCATGGCCATCTCCGGATGAGTTCTTCTCAATTTTTGCTTGACCGGAGGGCATTCTGCTTTTAATGGCAAGTGATGCTCCACTATACTGGTATCCAACCCTGGCATATCTTGATAAGACCAAGCGAAGACATCTGAGAATTCTTTGAGCAGTTGTATCAAACTCTCTCTGATCTCTGAACTGAGCGAAGCTCCAATCTTAACCTCTTTTCTGTCTCCATCGGAACCAAGGTTACTGATCTCTAGAGGCTCATTGTATGGCTGAATGGCCTCTTCCTTTTGTTGAAGTAATCGTGAAATTTCCTTTGATATTTCTTCGTCTTCTTCTTCCTCTGCCTCGAATACAGGAAACTCAAAGCTTGGAGAAGTCATACGATCGCACGTTTCAACGGGGTATTTTATGATTAATCTGCATATGTGTGATAAGTTTTATTTAGACAACGAGGGAAGACTCGGTGTATGCAGTTAATGGAATTTTTGATGTTTTTTAGGGTGTTTTTTAGGATTACCAATTTCCGAAAAAAAGAAAAGGGAAAACTAAACGAAGGAACAAAATGACATTTTTATTTATGGACAGTCATTTCTTGGAACAAAGACCCTATAAAACAAAACTCTATTGCTTTGGGCGAAGCAAAGAGGGACATTTTCCTAAGAAATAGTAAAATGCAAAGCCCTATGAAACATCTCTTCACCCTGGGCTATGGTGAGAGGACAAAATAACGGTGAAAGTTCCTACTTAGGAGTGCGAACAACAGTTGAAACTTCAACAGCTGTCCAATAGTGGCGAACCCCATTGTGCACTAAGTAATCTGGAACCTTAGGCTTAAGCTGGCCTGTGGTAGGTCTTGATTTACCAACCACTGTCTTTGCAACACTCAGACGATCTTCTTCTACTTCAGCAGACTGAGCGGTGTGAGCATACCCATTTCCAAGTGGAGTATGTCGGTTTTTCTTTTGAGGAAACTTCCAATCTTCTGAATGGAGAGACTCGTTGTCGGAGACACTTTCGAGATCATCCTCTTCTGTATTTTGGTCTTGCTCTTCTCCCAAGATGGCATTGACTAGATATGTGAACTCTAGATCCGTAGCCTCGGAAGGTGACTTGGGGATATAATCCTCAATGATGATTTCACCAAATCGCTGATGATGAATAGCAAGGGTTATATATCTCTTTTGGCTGAGAGAGGTACTCAAAATCACTGTTCCATCCAGTTGGAACAATATCTTCAAGAGAGATTCTTGAACTTTCAGGAGCGGAGTATTTCACCATGTAGTCGAATTTTCCGCTTGGTTCTCCTAATGTATCCCAGGTTTCTTCGGGGATAGGAGGAACTTCTTCTGATGAACCATGACTTCTGGTGGTGAAGCTGTTTGTAACTTCGTCATTGCTTGGTTGAGTCTTACTTTCAGATCCCTTAGTCGGATAACAGCAAGGTGATTCAGACTCTGATAGGGATATGTATCCTGCTTTGTTAAGATAGGATAACCATTCCTCTTCATCGGTGTTTTCCGTACCGATGGTATTGACTGTTTGTTGAACAGGTTGAAGAAAACCTCCGCTGCGGAAAGTTTCTTGAATTGGAAGAACTACCTCAATCCCTGGAATAGTCTTTGATGATGTTGGAAAGAATCCAACTCCTGTTCTGTTCTTGTTGTTGGTAGGAATATTAATGTGCCCCCAACCACTGGTAGTGCCATCCTTTACAACTTGGATTGCATCTCTGTAGGAAGAAATAGACGCTGCTTTCTCCTTTCCTTTGTCCAAGGAAAGTGCTTGGAATTTAGTTCCAACAACTTCTTTTGGTTCTATGTCGGAGAATGATGACAGGTTGCTGACGATCAGAGCTCGTTCTCCACATACGGTTACCAATTTGTCATTTCTTATGAACTTCAGTTTCTGATGAAGTGTTGAAGTAATTGCCCCAGCCTCATGAATCCATGGGCGACCTAGCAAACAACTGTATTGTGCTGGAATATCCATAACTTGGAAAGTGATTTTGAACGTCTGAGGTCCAATAGTTATGGGAAGATCCACTTCTCCAAAAACTGACTTCCTTGATCCATCAAATGCTTTGACGATGACATGACTTTTTCTTAGAGGGTAATCTTCGAAAGATAATCTTGACAATGTTGATTTCGGCATGACGTTGAGAGAGGATCCGTTGTCTATTAGGACTCCTGTGAGTACATCACCCATGCAGCCAACTGAGATGTGAAGTGGAAGATTATGGTCTACTCCTTCTTCAGGAAGATCTTCGTCACAGAAACTTAGGCTAGTTCCCGCGGAGATGTTGGCAACGATGTTGTTGAATTGGCTTATTGTGACGCCAGGTTCTACAAAAGCTTGTTCCAAAACTTTCTGTAGAGCTTCCCTATGAGCTTCAGAACTCAATAGCAGGGAAAGAACAGAAATCCTAGACGGAGTATGTAGTAATTGATCTACAATGTTGTATTCACTCCTCTGGATTAACTTCAAGATCTCATCATTTTCTTTCGCTTGAACAGCATTGGTCGGATGATTGTCTTGCCTATGTGGTACTTCCTCCGAAGGTTTCTCCACATTTTCTGTTGTTCTGTTGAAGACTCGTCCACTTCTGGTGACTCGACTAACATCAGCAATGTTGACAACAGACGGTAATGGTATTTCCTTACCATTTTCAATGAATGTAGCATTGTACTTGTATGGTATAGCCTTGCTGGACTCATACGGTACAGGACCTGGTAAGTAGATGACTAATGGAGCAATTGCTGTCTTCCTGCTATCATACTTAACTTGCATTGGTTCAACTTGATTAATTTGAGGAGATACGGTAAAGACTTCGTCATCTTCTCTGTTGGCAAGAACAGTAATGGTATTGTCATCCATCAGCTTTTGAATGTCGTTGCGAACACGCAAACATCCTCGTGAATTTCTTCGACAAATTCTGCATCTACTGTAAGCGTGGAAATCTGTTCCAAAGTAGGCAAGTCCATTTAAAGTTTTATGGAACCTGACTACCGATCCTTCGAGATCTTCAACTTTGTAGATTTTGTATTCTCCTGGACATCCTTGAACCATGTTGATGTCATGTTCAGTCCTGACTCGGATATGTTGAATCCATCCTAAGTCCATTTGTTCTTGTAATGCAGCTTGAACTACGGCACATCCTTGATTATTCTTTGGACAAATATCGCATGTGAAGTAGTTGTGAGGTGGTACATGGCCGTACCCAGCTTGTTTAGCGTGCATCTTGACAAGATTTTCCCCTATCTGACGAATGTCGTAGATTTGAATGACGTTAGGGTGTTGATCTATCAGATTTACTGAAGCTTCTTTATGCTGCGGCAAAGGATTTGCTTGGACGTTTGGACTAGTATCTTTGAAGGATAGCATTCCGCTCTTCACTAATCGTTGGACGTCAATCTTGAAAGAGAAACAGTTCTCAATATTGTGACCTGGTGCCCCCTGATGATAGGGACAAGATTGGTCAGCCTTATACCATGGTGAGGAACTGTTTGTAGGATTTGGAGGACTCCTTGTCTGAATGAGTCCTTTTGCCAGTAATGTTGGAAACAATTCCGCATACGGCATTGGTACTGGGTCAAAGGCAGGATACCTTGGAGCCCGATTGTTGTAATTTGGAGGTCGAACCTGCTGCTGAGGTTGCTGCGACCTTTGTTGAATTTGTTGTTGCGAGACCTGAGGTTGATAAGCTGGCGCTGAGTTAACAACCGGAGTTATTGCTGCAACTTGAGGTTGAAATTTCTTCTTGATTTTGTGCAAGACATTGCTGACATCTTGATCCTTTTTCTTCTGGAAAGAACTTCCATACTTCCTTGGACCAATAGAAGATTCTGGTTCTTTGTTCAAGCGTCCTTCCCGAACTGCTTCTTCTAAACGTACACCCATGTTTACCATCTCGGTAAAGTCACTTGGTGCACTTGCAACCATTCGTCCGTAGTAAAATGGACTCAAAGTTTTGAGATAGATTTTTGTCATTTCTTTCTCTTCAAGTGGTGGACAAATTTGAGCAGCAACTTCACGCCATCTCTGAGCGTATTCCTTGAAGCTTTCTCTATCCTTTTGAGTCATGGCCCGGAGTTGATCTCTGTCGGGAGCCATATCCAGATTGTACTTATACTGTTTGACGAAGGCCTCTCCGAGGTCTCGAAAAGTACGAATCTCTGAACTGTCCAAGTTCATGTACCATTTGAGTGCAGCACCAGTCAGGCTGTCTTGAAAATAATGAATGAGTAATTGTTGATTATCAGTCTGAGTTGACATTCTTCGAGCGTACATTACGAGGTGACTTTGTGGGCATGAATTCCCTTTGTACTTCTCGAAATCTGGTACTTTGAATTTGTGAGGAATCTTAACATTTGGAACCAGACAGAGGTCTGCAGCATTCTTTCCAAATAGATCTTGTCCTCGGAGAGTCTTGAGTTCCTTCTGCATTTGCAGAAACTGTTCCTGGAACTCGTCCAATCTTTCATACACGCCAGCGTCCTCACTGGGAGCGTGATGATATACTTGTCCGCCCTGTGGAGGAAAAGTATGCATAATGGGCTGTGGAGAAGCCATGACAGCAGATCTTGGAATCTCAGCATTCTGTTGTGTGAAACCCATTGCCGTTGCTCTTGGAACTTCAATTTCCAGAGGTTTGTAACCCTCCGGTGGTTGCATCTCCATTGTAGCTCTTGGAACTTCAGAAACTGGGGGTATGTACCCTTCTGGAATAAAGTTATACGGCATGCCCCAAGGTCGGTTGGGTGGCATGGTATACTGAGGAATAGGAGTAGAAACAATCTCGGAAACCACAGTCCTTTGTGGTTCTTCTGGCGTTGGTCGATTCTGTGCAACTACCAGGGCTTCTACCATGCTATTGAGCCTTTCAATAGCATCTTTGAGAGTATTAACCTCTTCTCTGAGTTCTCCATTCTCTTGCTCAAAGTCTTCCATTCTTTTCTTGCGACTTGAACGAGTGTTGTATGGATGAGACAGCTTGAAAGTCTTGGTTCACCTCCTTCTCCTCCTCTCTTTCTGGAGAAAGGAAAGTGACTATTAGATCCGCGACAATTCTCGTGTCAGTGCGTACGACTAAAGCGATGTATGATATGCAATTAAGTTAATATTTTTCAAGGAAACACCATAATTACGTTATGAAACATCAAACTTTTATTAATTAAGCGAAAACGCCGTTTTTACACACTTTGAAAAGGGAAATACAGAGAAACTGAGAGAAAGGACTCTAAAATTTTGACGAAGAGCCGACTTCACGTTCTAACATTTTCTTCTGTTTCTTGAGCTGAGCGTTCTCTGACGTGAGCTGATCGATGATCCAGGAAGCAGGAGGGATATGATGAGAAAGTGACGTTTGTGACACTTGTCGATCGAGCACTTCAAGTAACTCATCCTTCCTTCTTAGGATGTTATGAATCTCAACGTTTTCCGTGTTGACGATTCGATACTTGTTCCTCCAAGCATTCCTTTCTTGGCATACCTTGTTTAATGCCGCTTGTAGTTTTTCAACATCGGTGGAGAAAAGGTATATTGGTTCCCTTAGGGGAATAGGTTCTTGATGTTGATATGGCATCCTGAGCTTGAATGCTCTGACGCGTACCCATTGAAGGTAAGGATCTAGGGAGATGCAAAGATGTTTTCCTAACAATCTTCTCCCTTTGCTGTGTACAAGACGCCAGGCTTGGACAATTTCCTTCTTCAGCATGTTGCCATGATCGTCGATGTTCTTGAAGAACAGACCCTCCAATTGGATGTTACTTGGTATATTTTTCATGGGATAGCCGTATTGACGACGGGCTAAAGCTGGATTGTAACTGATTCCTCCCTTAGTTCCAATAAGGGGTATGTTGGGAAAACTTCCGCAACTGAAGATGATCTTGGTTTCGTCGTTGTCAGGACTACACCAATCAATGTCTGTATGAGTGAGAGACATGATTTTCTGTGACCAGTAAAGGCCATCCCTCATATTCCAGAAAGTGCTAGACTTTGGCAGGTGCGAAACGAACCATTCGTATAACAACGGTACGCAGCATGTGATTAATCCTCCTCGCTGCAGGTTTCTTGAATGCACAGAGTGATAAGCATCCGCAAGCAAGGTTGGAACTGGATTTCCAATTAAGAAGATCTTAATTGCGTTGATGTCGAAGAAATCGTTAATGTTAGGGAACAAAAACAATCCGTAGATAAGCAAAGCCAAGATTTCCTCAAAAGCGCTCATATCTTGGATGCTGACGAAGTACCGAGCTTGATCAAACAGGAATTTGGAGGGCAATCCTTGAATTCCTCCTCTACTCACCATATGAGTTCTGATGTCGACTACGTTCAAAGGAGTAGTTGCAGCAATGATAATTTCGTCAGGATTCTTTTCCAAACCGGAGTACGGATCTTGCGCGTACACGGGTATTTCAATCAGACGAGAGTACTCCTCCAACGTAGGCATGAGCTGATAATCTGGAAAGGTGAAGCAGTGATACGTTGGATCGTAAAACTGTACCAAGGTGGGAAGGATCCCATCCACAATGTTGGTATTGAGCAAAGGCAGAAGTTTTCCATACTTCTCCTTGAAAGCCTGGGGGTTGACCACCAGTTTTCCGAGCTTTCCTAGTTCCTCGACCTGGGGAATCTTGAAGGTGTATTTCCTAGCTCTCTTTCTCCCATAATCCATGGTATAGATCCTTAAGTCCTTTCTCCGTTTCTCTCTTTCTATGAAGTTAAAAACGTTCGTTATTTAGTTTCCTTGAAAAACGACTCGAAAAAGACTTTTTTTTTGTTTTAATTATTAATGAATGATGCATGAATGCATGAATGCACACACAAGAGTTTTTAAACAAACATGGCGCAGAAGGGTATAGTGGTCATGAAGTCAAAACGCAAACCTCGCCCCAATGGTAAACTAAGGGTAAGGATTTTTGTACCTGTAGAACGGGTTCTAGGGGTCTCAGAGTTTTTGCTCAACCTTAAAGATACGTTGATTGGTATCTATAAGAGAGTTTTCTCTGAGTGTAGTATCTGCGTGACAATTACTTCCGTAATCACCGCTCTACGTCCTAAAAAAGGCTTTAAGTGGGGTTAATGTGTTTCTAGGTCCTCCTGGTACAAATCAGTCTCGGAATGCATTGGCGCAGTTAATCACAACCAGCCAGGCAAATCCCAAGAGTAGACTTGGAAACCAAGATTAGAGGGTCTTCACCGGGAAGACATCCTCCATCCTATCTTATGTTGCACTCATATCCGGGTATAGGATTTCTCACCACAAGGGGGAATCAAGCCCTTTCCCGATACAGAATAAACAAAATAAACAAATATAAATGCAGCAAACACATGAAATGACACAGAGGTTAGGCAGGACCTCTCTTGTTTGAGGGGGAATTTGGCATCCCTAATTCCTCATTGGGGCTGGACCAGCAACAGGTCAACCATTGGTTTGGATGAAAAACCAAGGTTTTTAACACTTATATCCCCAGCAGAGTCGCCATTTTTTCTGTGGTGTCGTTTTTTTTACCTCCCCGTTTCACTTGGGAGGACGGCACGCTAGACCCTTCACGCGAAATTTGGAAGGAGAATGCGCTCGTGGTGGGATGAATTTTATTTCAGTTCTTCCTACGATATCACACGAACTTTCTTATTTGTCCTACGAGTAGGAAAGGGGAAAAAAGATCTCAACTAAACCCTAGGAGTTTGCTAAGTGTGGGGATTCACCTAGACTAGAAATTCTGGAATTCGGGAGGTCGGTTATACATAGGGAAGTGTTTAAACACCCTACATATCTGGAGTACTCTACAGGAACCTTCTCTGTGTCATTTGTGATTGTGTTTACTGCTAATGATTGGGAAAGTTTCTCCTTTGTGTTAGGAGAAGGAATTGAATTGAATAAAAGAAAGACAGACAGACAGACTGACTATTTTTGGTATTTTATTAGCTCGCTGAGATTCCTTGTGAACCTCATGCCTACATATCCCTAATGGAAGTCAGAGCTTAATGTAGTTCGGGGAACTAATTAATTATTAATTATTTTTGGGTGCCTTGCTTGAAGCTCAAGGATGAAGCTTTGAATTAAATCTCTGTTTACAGTAAAGAGACATGAAATCATCTTTACAGAGAGGTATTTGTACTATTCTACCACAAACATTTTGAAAGAGTGACAGAATAACTGGATTCATTTCATTAAGAGAGTGACCTTACTTGTGTGTTTGCAAGTATGCTAGTATCTCTTGAATGAAAGAAAGATGCTCGTCCAAATTAGGGAAAGTTACCACATGTCTGGGTTTTACTGCCAGCTCATGCCTTTCAAAGTCCTAAATGGGAGACTTGATTGAAATTGAAATTGAAATGTTGAAATGTTTGTTTGTTTGAATGTGGTAGAGTAGTAAAAATATCTCTCTATAGAGATAAGCTATGTCTATCTATTGTATAAAAGATTTGACTTTTTAGCTGGCTTGTATGAGGCCCAAGCTTAAGGCTTTTTGATTGATTGATTATGATTATGACTCTGGGAGAAAACTCCACTGGGGATTAATTTACAAGGGATTTTTTATGTTCTGTACAAAGCCCAGAATTGAGGATGACTCTACTTGGGGAGTGTTTATTTTGATGGATTTTATTTGGTGTTATGTACAAAGCCCAAAATTGACGCTGACTCTAGCTAGGGAAAACATTATTTTCTGCCTTGTACAAAGCCCAAGGTTGTGGCTACTGAAAAATGAAGGACTCACTAGGGGAGACTCTATTATCTGCCTTGTACAATGCCCAAGGTTGAGGCTGACTATTAACAGGGAGTTTTATTATTTTGGTGCCTTGTATGAAGCCCAAGGTTGAGGCTAACTGTTTTTGTTGGATTTTTGACTCTATTGAAGGATTTATTTATTAAAAGACTGATTTTTTTTGGAAGCTAACCCTTTCCAGGGATTTTGACTCAGCTGGTAAAATTGTCTGTTAAAAGACTGATTTTTGTCATGTTTTTGGAGGCTGACCCTTTCCAGGGGTTTTGACTCTTTTGGGGAAATTATCTCCTAAGAGAAATGAATCTTTGGTTTTTGAAGAAGTGATTTTGGAGGCTAACCCTTTCCAGGGGTTTTTGTTAAAATGAAGGAATGTGTGGAGGCTAACCCTTTCCAGGGGTTTTTGTTAAAAATGAAAGAAATGATTTGGAGGCTAACCCTTTCCAGGGGTTTTTGTTAAAATGATTGGCAGAAAGATTATCTAGTGAGACTTCTTGTTTAAAGCCCAAGATGAAGGCTGACACTGACTGAGGATAAGCAAACATGGATCCTAGACTCTGCTAAGGAAGATTGATGAGGATAAGGGTGACAGAGACTGTCCATGTCTCTCATTCCAAAAGGTGTACTCAATGTAAAATTGAGACAAACTTAGCTTGTTTAAAGTCTGGTTTAAATTGGAAGAAACTCACCAGGGTATGTTAAAAGGTGACTAAAGACCTGTTCCTATGTTTATAAGAAACCTGGTGGGTCCTTGTATACAAGCTCAAGAGGAAGCTGGAAATGCTTTTAAGAAGCCTGTGGGTCCTTGTACAAAGCCCAAAAGGAGGCTAATCGAGGGTCATCGAGGGTCCTTGTTATAGCACAAGATAAAGCTATGTAGTTTTGAACTTATTTTGGCTCTAAGCAAATGGGTAAGAGGTTTCACCGGGAATAATTCCTCTTTGGGTGGATGTGTCCTATTTTTTTTGGATTCTAAGGTTTTTGCCAAGATGTTTCACCGGGAATAATTCATCTTGGGGGTTTGAACTACAGATCTCTAATTAGGAAAGAGCCTTCACCGGGAAGACATTCTCAATCCTAGGTCATATTCCTATAATATATATATATATATATATATATGAGGAGGGATCAAATTACACCCGAAGAGTTACACCACGAGTTACACTCGTTCAATAACTACATCTCGAATTAATATTTTTTAAATTCAACCGTTGGATTGAAACATAATATCATATAGATCATACCTATAAAGTTTGAGCTTAATCTATAATGATTTACTATGTCATTGAATTACATTAAAATTAACGTTATATGAAAGCTCATTTTGACGTTAATCTTTGGATATCTTGATGATATAGTAAATCATTATAGATTAAGCTCAAACTTTATAGGTATGATCTATATGATATTATGTTTCAATCCAACGGTTGAATTTAAAAAATATTAATTCGAGATGTGGTTATTGAACGAGTGTAACTCGTGGTGTAACTCTTCGGGTGTAATTTAAATAGGGTTTATACTCAAACGTAGTTCTAAACGTAGGGTTTATACTTTTTGATATTAACTGTCCTAGGGTTTATACTCAAACGTAGTTCTAAACTAAAATATATATGCACAGTTTATATTTGACAGTAATTTAAATAAAGACTGTAAATAGAAAGCTTGTAAAGCCTAACCTGGATGGAGTGGAGGCCATTGAAGAAGTATGTACAGAGCCTTACCAGCAATTGATGGATAACAGTTGAATATATATGATAAACAGTAAAGGGTTTTGAAAACAGAAGAAGTGAAGATGGACATAGGTCACATAGGTATCTGAAGAGTTTCACCGGGAATAATGCCCTTCAAATACCAGAAGAATGGTTTGAAAACAGAAAGGAGATTTTGAAAATACAGTTTTGAAAACAAGCTAAGAAGAGAATAAGGTGTTCGGACTTACACTCTATTAGAGGCCCAATTGAAAATCATTCACTGTTATGAGAAACAGTTGAAAATGATTGAAACGATATAAGGTTTTGTTGTTTGAAAACCTTAATCGTCTGTTTGATCGGAGATTGAAAACAGTTTTGCAAATTGACAAAAGTCAACTTAATTAAGGCAAAGATGAAATCTATACCTAATTAAGACCTAAATAAATAGGGTTTTATCATAAAATTATTCACAAAGTAATTAGGTTAAAACAAAATGAATATATATATTTTAAAGTATTTAAGAAAACATTTAAAACATACTATTTTAATCCTAATTAAAATACATGAAATAAATAATATTTTTATGATTTTTTTGGTTATTCATAAAATAGGTATATTAAATAACAAGTGTGTGAAAAATGAAGTGAAAATGAATTAATTTGATAGGTGAATTAATTGTGTGAAGTTTGTGAGAAAAATGAAAGAAAATGGGTGTTAAAAAAATAGTTTGGCCCTTGGAGGATTTGAACCCACGCCCTCTAGGTCACACACTCAAAACAAACACCACTGAGCCAACGCGCGTGTGGTGATAGCAAACTGGCTTCAATGCAATTCATATATTGCTCAAGTGTATTGGAGCAAAAAGAAAATAAAATCAAAAGGTCTGAGGTGAGGGGGATTCGAACCCCAGACCTTGGGCATGAGGAGACTAAGAGCGCATGTGAGGCCACTAGGGCAAACGATGAATTCGTTTGTAAAACACAAACCATTCAAAATAAAATAAACTTGGCCCTCAGATTTGAAATTTGCGCGCCACCACCATTGTCATCTTCTTCCTCAAGCTCAACCAATTTGAATTTCTGAACTCTCTCAATTCTTAACCATTTGCAACGATATAAAGACCAAACTTGCTCTAAATTCACTCACGATTCTAGATATGTAACTATTATGAATTTATATTAACTATATCTACTGAATTATCTAAAATACGTGAAGAACCCTAAAATTTGGAATTCAAATTAAATGACTATACTGAAGCATAAATGACTGATGATAGAGGGTTTTTAATCCTCTTATGATGCTGAACAGAATGGTGTTGATTTTTAGCCAGAAAGATACACGAATCAAAGAGGTGGAGTTGAGAAACTTACCTCTGAAAATGAAGGTCGTGAGGATGTTAGAGAGCACCTGGGCTTGTATGAATGATCCCAAAAGCTTCCTTGGGACTCAGTGATGCTAACTGAATGCTTATTGTAACTTCAATTCTCCTGAATTGCTCTATGGACCTCCCTCGATTTGAGCTTCAAGTGAACATGGAGGATGATGAATCTGCAGTTACAGATGAGCTGCGACCATCTGGATAGCTCCACAACCTCCTATGGAACGTGCCTGGATGCTTGGCTTTGTTGGAAACCTTCTGAATTGCTCTATGGACCTCCAACTGCAACAGCTCCAAAGTGAGAGTAACAATGGCGTTCCCTCACTTACAGAAGTGATCCAGGTGCTTGGATCACCTCAAATGAACCCCCTTGAGATGTTAGAATGCTTACTTTCCAAAGATAAGCTCTGGTTTGAAGAAAACGATTCTTCTTGCCAAAGAACTTTGAAAAACAATAAGCATGAGAAGAGAAAGAGAAAGCAAGGAATATGGTTGCTTTGGTGTGTTTTTCTACTGAGGTATGCTCTCCTATTTATAGGCAAATGATTCAGTACTGATTGAGAGAGTGAGCTTGCTTAGTGAAGTGAATTTGGTTTCTTAGCCATGAAGAAATTTCAAAGAATATCCAAGTGTGATCATTGCATTTTCGAGCCAGCTCCCTATCCATTGATTCTATCTGATCTTAGGGAACATTTCAGATACAAAGTGAGCTCTAATTGGTTGGTGAGAAGATTCCTTGGGTGATTCATCAATTTGCCATAAATTCTCAAATGTAATCATTACATAATCACATGTTCTTGTTTTAGGAATCTTCCTCAATTATCATGGCATGGTGAAAATGAATGCATGTCATGTTTTCAGATGTGTTATGGGTCGTGTAGCATCCATAATTGAGGTCATGTGCACAAAATTGCAAAGTTCAAAAATGATGCATGACCTATAATTTCACTTCATGAGGCCAACTTTGAACAAGCATAACTCCTAGCTCAAAATGAATTTGGAGAAGGTTGAACACAATTTGGAAAGCCCTAAACATCTACTTCAAATCATTAGTTTGGAGTTTCTTCAGAATCCTTTGGTAAATTTGTGAAAAATGAGGCCAAAGTTGGAAGAAAACTAGGTTAAAACACTTAGAAAATTTTCTAAGTGTTTATGACCTAAAACTTCAAAATTTCCAAAACTCTTAAATGATTGATCTTTTGAAAAAAGTTCCATTGTAAGATGTTGTTTTATTTTGCAAGATCTACAACTTTCATGTTGGAAGTTTTTTTGAGTTGTGTAGGTGAAATTTTGAGTTCCCACAATGCCCTCAAAAACCCTAATTCCCGACTTTTTGCTCCTTGAAGATTCTTCTTGAATTTCTTTGGTCAAATGACTTTAATATCCATATATTGATGATATTGATCCTTGAAAGTCATGGTTTGACCAAAAATCTTAAAAGTAAAAGGTGATCCCATACAGTTGACTTTTTCCAGATAAAGTGAGATTTGGACTTTTGTGTAGAATCAAGATCTTCTCCTCAAATGAGTGATGTAAATGGGTTATATTGAGGTGGTAAAAGTTATTGAATCATGTCTTGAGTTTTGGATCCATGCCTCTGATTAAAAGTTAACTATCCTGGTGAATTAGGTCAAAAAAACCCTAATTGTCGACCAGATGAAAATGATGACTGTAAACTTTGAATTGAGGTGTAATGTCCAGTGGATCTTGTTATATGAGCTATTTGAAGATGATTGATGTCTCTGAATGATCCCCTGGGGCTTTTTAGGGTTTCCCAAAGGTGATCCCTGATTTTAGTCCTTGAGAGGCTCAAAAACCCTAGTCTGGTGACCTGAGTAAATCTGTATTCAGAGGATTGGGTATCTAATCAATCATTGGTGAGAAAATGAAGCTCTTGAGTCCTATGATTATGTTAGAGACTCATTCTTCTACTGATTGATCCTTTGCCTGAGTTTTCTTGTCTTTGAACATCCTTGATTAAATGGCAGATGAAGAAGTGACTGCTTTGGGCACTAGTTTTGACCTGATGAAAATCCTGAAGATATGTCATCTCAGGGGGGTCAAAAATTAGGGTATGACAGTGTCATAGGATGTTTTAGCCAAAAATTTGCCAAAGGGGGAGATTGAAGGTGTTTGAATGTTGGCTGCATTATTGGTAAAACATACCTGGTTGATTGTGTATATGCAAGTTGCATATATGAGTGGAGCTAATACAGGTTTTGTAGTGAATGTCTTGATCGATGTCATGACATCCATGTGTAACAGCAGGAGCTGTTAGTGTTTATTATTTGTGTTTCCTGATTTATCACTTTTATCTGTTTAGGAAACTTTTTATTGAGTGCTGCAAATTTCGTTCAGAATTCTACTGACAGCACATTGTGTAACAGACAGTTGGCGTGTGAATTAGGTTAACTTTGTTAACCCTAATATGTTTCTTAAAAAGCCCAAGGCCTAAGACTGCATATAAAAAGAACTGCAATCCTAATTTGGAACGCAGACAGAAGATTGTGTATTGTGAAGAACTGTTGTTCTGTAACTGTCTCTTGTGATCCACGCTATTATCTTTGATGATTGCGTTGGAATTAGTTTGTGTTTTTGTTATGTCACTCTAAGCTTTTAAGCACGAGTGTGTGTGTCTCTTGATTGAATATTTTAAGCAGATCAAGGTGTGTTTTTGAAGTGTGTCTTCTATCTATAATTATTTATTGTGTATGTGTAATCACTGTTGTGATTGAAGGGGAGTGGAATGGAGATATTCCATATCTAGGTAGAATCTAGGTAGAAGGGTCATTGGGTAGTGACTAAGTGATAAGTTGTAACTGGGGGAGTTTAGCTTTGAATTGATACTACAGATAGTGGACTTCATCCCTTGCTTGATAGCCCCCAGAGTAGGTTGTTTGAACCGATCTGGGTAAACAATTTTGTGTGTTCTTTACTATTTTATGTTGTTTGTAGCCCCCAGAGTGGAAGAGTTCCTTTCAATCTGGGGCATTCATCCCATGATCTACACTGGGGTAGACCATCTCAAATCTCCATGATTCAAGCATTATCAGAGTCCTATCTCAAAAGCTTACAAGCTGGGGCAAGCTGGTGGCAAGTCATTTCTTCATCTTCAAGAAGGTGTCAGATATCAAGACAAGTGTCGAGGAGTCAAGCCAAACACCTTCACAATTTCTATCCTTCAAGCAACAACCTTCCTGCAAGGATATCTCCAATCAATCCTTGTATCTTGGAAACAAATCATTCCATTCATGATCGTACATTCATCATACATATCATTGCATTCTCATTGGCATATCTCCCTTTATAATCCAATCATCAATAAAGCAGGGGCATCCACCCTACCTTGAATCTCAGACAAAGTGTCAGAACTCCACCTAATCTATTTCATACAAAGCAGAAATCCTAAATAATCAATCACTACACTGCATATAGAAATCATTGCATTACATCTTCAGAAGTGCATTAAATAAATCAAACATTGCATGTGAAGCATAAGCCAAAGTTACTCATCAGATGAGGTCCCTACAAGCATTCAATTGATATTCCACTAGATCACTCAGAGTTACCCTTGTGGTGTCATCTCCCAAAGTCAATCATGGTCATATTTCTTCAACCCATAGTTGATGTCTTTGTGTTCAACCCAGAGTTGATTCTCCTTTCATCTTTTAACCCCGAGTTAATTGTCTTTTCCCTCTCAACCCAGAGTTGACGGTTATCTTCCCTTTTTCCCACTCAACCCAGAGTTGACGGTTATCATTTGTCTCTTCCCACTCAACCCAGAGTTGACGGTTATCTTTTTCCCTCTCAACCCAGAGTTGACGGTTATCTTTTATTCAACTCAGAGTTGATCCTTCTCTTTCCCTCTCATCCCAGAGTTGACGGATATTTCTTTCCTCCTTTCCCATTCAACCCAGAGTTGAAGGTCATCTTTTGTCTTCCCCACTCAACCCAGAGTTGACGGTCATCCTTCGTTTAATCCATAATTGACTTCCTTGCTTGTCTTTTCCCACTCAACCCAGAATTGACGGTTATCCTTTTGCATTTTCCCACTCAACCCATAGTTGACGGTTATCTCTTGTTTCTTTTCCCACTCAACCCAGAGTTGACGGTTATCTTTTCTATTTCCCACTCAACCCAGAGTTGACGGTTATCATTTGTCTTCCCACTCAAACCAGAGTTGACGGTTATCTTTCCTCTTTCCACTCAACCCAGAGTTGACGGTTATCTTTTATTCTCTTTCCCTCTCAACCCAGAGTTGACGGTTATCTTTTCTTATTTCCCTCTCAACCCATAGTTATTATCCAATTCCTTGTTCAACCCAGAGTTAATTTCCTTGCTTTCTTTTTCAACCCAGAGTTGATGCCTATATCCTGTCTCACTAATACTGATTTCTCTTTCCGTTTTCAACCCAGAGTTGATGTTTACCTCTTATCCAACCCAAAGATGACTTCCCTTTATTCTTCGACCCAGAGTCGACCCACTTTTCTTTTTCAACCCAGAGTTGATATGTATTTCATTTCTAACCCAGAGTTAATTTGATCAATCTAGAATTGATACATTCTTCCTCAGTGGAGTCAACACCATCTTCTCCCCAGTGGATCCTATCTTTCATCAGGAAAATTTTCAGGTTCACTTGATATTTAATCTCCTTCTACCTTGAATGTTCGAAAGGCTAACGCCAATCTCTCATTTAGGTTTAAGACGATTAAATAGGGGCAGCTGTTGCACCCCAAAATTTGCCCATCCAATTTTTATTCCTAACTGGCTTATTGTTTTAACATCACTTTAGACCATCTAACATAACTCACACATTCATCATTATGTAACTTAGCATTAGGATCAAGGATCATGGAAATTAGGGTTTCTAATCCCTTATGCTGAGCTTGACAACATTTCAAATGAGGATCAAGAATCAGGGTTTATTTCCCTATGATTGTGCTCATCAAAGCTTTATTGAGATCAAATGGATTAGGTTTTATTTCACTATTCATTTATTAATCAAGGGCATCATTACATATTGTTTAAACACAAAAATCCAATCGTTCAAATTTTCACCACTACAAAAAGAAGTTTTAAAATTATTACATAAACTTAGGTCTTTTCTAAACTCCCTTGGATCCACCCCTCAAACTTCATACACCGTGTCAACACCATAACTTGGTAATGCATTGTTCGAAAAGTATGATCATTTTATATCAACCACAAAATTCAGTTCATAAATTCACAAAAAGGCACAACATACATTCAAAGTTCCAATACAAACTCTTGGAACTATACATTTCAAAACCCATCTACCAAATTACCCAAAACATCATTTACATCAAAAATACATTCAATTGCATTACACCTTTTAATACAAAAAAATTGTCCTAAATCTATCTTCAATTTCTTTTCATCTTTGAGACCCCCACCGCCTGTATCATGTAGCCTTCATTCCAAACCTGCACCATAAGAACATCTTCAACAGTTAGCAAGTAATCGATGCTAAAATAAACATGGAAAGTTATTCAAGAATTGGGGCAATTCGACATAAGTATGTTCCTAACAGCTCACTACCGGTTACATTCCAAAAAGGCTTCGAATCTGTCTCAGGCCCAATAGGTCAGACCTTGAGGTATCATTTCACTAAACCTACAGCATTCAGATAGCCAAACCATACAAGAAAAAGCCTAACAAAATCTAACCTAGACTCAAAAAGGCCCTGCATACAGAAAGCATAACCAGTCAATAAAACAAATCCCCTGCAGCAGCCCAAATAACATACACCAGAAGTCAGCAACTAACCCAATTCCTAACAATGCTAACAGTTCATAACTACCTTCTAACTGCAAAAAAGAAAATCATAACTAACCATAACAACCTTCCAAAATCAGTTACTAAATTTACAACCAACAGTTTAACTCCTAACCACTTTTCAAACCTATTCAGTTTCAACCTATATCCAATTCATAACAAACTTTCATAACAAATTCACCAACAAATTTTAACTACCTAACAGGTTCTCACTAACCTTCAGTTATAAAAGAAAAACTAACTTCCTCTAACAGTATAACAACCTAGTACTAGTTTATAACCAATTCCTAACTAATTCTCAACCACCTAACTAACAGATCCAAAAAAAACTGATTCTCAACATAATCTAACAGAAAAGTTCAGAAGAGAAAGAACTAACCTCTCATCCCTATATAACAGAGATCTTCACCATTCTTCAAGGGGTCCACTTCATTGATCATCTTCAAAACTATTCTTCTCCACAAGCCATTCTTCATCATTTTTCATAACCTTCACTTCATCTCCATCTACACCCCACTCAACCATTCATCGCCATCCTCACACCTCATCATTCATCAAACCTCCATCACTCTTCAACTCTCGGTCTCCATGCCATTTATCACTCCTTCACCACCATCAAAGCACGACCATAAGCCTCCATCAGAGTTCCACCATTGAATTCTGAATGGAGGTGTGCTGAACCTCTGCCAATCACCGTTCTCTGACACTTCTTCACCTTACACAACAAGAACACACTCAGAACAACGTAACTCAACATAAATTCAAAGAAAAGGTGAAGCCGAATGAGAGGAAGAAGAAGAGAAAACTGATGAATCCAAGAAAGGAGATTACCCGAAGCATTTTCCTCGTTATTGCGTTTATTTCGCATCTCTGCAAGTGTGGATCCTCCTCTCCGACCTTCTTGTGCTATCACTCTCGATCGCTATTCCACGTTTTAGGGCTTGCTTTTCGTTGAGTTAACCTTAGGGGAATGAAGGCCTGATTGGAGGCGTTAGAGGGAGGATTCGAGAGCGAGAGAGTGAGATGACGGTGTTCACGGTGGTGGACAAGCTATCTTCGTCGGGGAACGCTGCCGCCGAGACTGCTGAGAGAGAGTGAGACGAAGAGGTTAACGCGTTGGGGGACTTGAATCGACATTGAGGTAACCCTAGAACCCCAATTTTCCTCTTCTGTTTAATTTGATTATTTTTAATTTTTGTTAATTTTCATAATAAAAGTAAAAACGATGATTGATCACAAACATGCTTGGGCAAGATAACGAATTCAATCCTTCACCCCCTGAAGGCCCATGTTCTTTTTTTATGCATCAAAAACTAACAATAATTTCAGCTGGGCCTAACTCCCGTGGGCCCTGCGCCCACGGCTCTTCATACTCTATATTTCATTTTGCACCCCCCTGGTTCTATCATTTTGTTGTTTAGATTAATTAGTTTTTTTTACCATTTTCTTTGAGTAATTAAATTGCTAATTTTTCTTACTAATCCTTAGACTTCAATACACAATTTTTGACATAAAAGATAATCACAAAAATATTAGTTTAGGCTATTATCATAATTCTTTTGCTTGATTAGAATTCTTGCTTTTGTCACATAAAAATCATAGAAAATAAATAGTATATTTTAATTCATGTTAGCACTATATATTGAATCATTTGTTTTCATGTTTTGTGCTATATTTCCAAGTCATTCTTTTAATCATTTTTAGTACTCTTTTGTATCATGCTTACTTGTGATTAATCTTGTAATTTCACTTGTTTGCTCCCTTAGATTTTAGGACCTATAATCCATAATTTTTAGGCTTAGTCTTCTTTCCCTTAAAACCCTATAATTTTAGGTAGACTTTAACTTGACAATTTAGGACTTAGAATCATCTTTTAGTTCATATTAGATTAAGTTCCTTTCTTTTTCTTTTTCAACTTCAAAACATTAATAAAGGACGACGCGGATCATGCTATTAATCTTTTTTTCATAGTGGGAAAGAAATGATTGGGGCGTAGGCCCCGATGTATGTTCTTTTCTACTTAGTGGGAGAACTGATTGAGGAGTAGGCGTCGATGTATGTTCTTACCCGCTATTTAGAGAAATGATTGAGGCGTAGGCTTTGATGTATTTCTCTAATTTCTAAACACTTAAACTTTTAAGGCATGATTCAAGTCACAAATAAATTCCCCTTAAAAGACACCTAACCAAAAAAACATTTCAAAACACTTAATAAAGGCTCAGACATAAACAAAGTAAGGAAGTGATGCGAAGCCTTGTAGTGGGTTTTGTCCATCATGGAATTACGCCTAAAAAATACAAACCAATTTTCTCTCTTCTCTCTCTTGCCTCCGAGGCATTCTTTCTCTTGCCTCCAGGGCTTTCTTTCTCTTAATCGGACACGTTATTTCCGCTCCATTCCCAGCTTAAGACTCCAGAGGTCGAGCAGCGGAGTGCGAATGTAACTGTTCAACTAAAAAACACAAAAACAAACAAAAACATGTGAGCCGAACTACAACGCTCTGATTCCTGAAAAGGATACGTAGGCATTGGGTCGTGGGGCCTAAGCGAGCACAATTGTAAATAATCCTTCTTTTCCCTGTGTATCTTTTGCATTCATTCGCATTTAGGTTTAGACATAGATATACACCCTTTAGATAGAAACAAACATAGGTGGATACCATCGAGTACGATGGGTGCGAGGGATGCTAATACCTTCCCCTTGCGTAACCGACTATCGTACCTTGATCTCTGGTCGTGAGACCCTGTTCTTATTCTTTGTTAGGTTTCCTGATATTCCTTTCCCTTATGGGATAAATATATTAGTGGCGACTCTGTTCATTTTTCGCGAGCGTGCGACAGCTGGCGACTCTGCTGGGGATCCTGGCTTAGTCGATCCTAGCTTTTGTTTGTTTTCTTTTCTTTGGGTGTTTATTTATTGCTTTTTTGATTTTTTGCTTTATTGCTTTATTGCTTTATTTCTTTATGCCTCGCATTTTATTTTCCTATGCTATGGATTATTATTATGCTATTCTGTTGGGTTGGGATGTTACTGATTTGAGGTAAAAGGCCCAATACCCAGGCCAGAGTGTTACTTAGGACACTAGGAAAGAGTGGATCATGACGCCGGCGAGATGTCAGGTCTTGTCTAGTGCGAGCATGAGACCTACGCCCAGTCCGGGTTCAAATGAGGTACAATCATTGGCGTGTAGATGCACAATGATAGTATTTCAGGAGAACTATAACGGCTGGTGACCCTTTTGACCTACCATATACTAGATCCTACCTGTGAGAGGGGTTGGGAATTTTGTTTTGCAGGAAAACATGCCTCCATCCTACCCCCATGGCCATTCAGACTATCTATCATAATCAACGTCGAACCTCTGAATTTGGAGGTTTGACCTTATGTGACTTATGCAAAGGGTATTCAGAACCAACGTCGAACCTCTGAATCTGGAGGGTTCGACCATCTTTGACTTATGCACAAGCTATTTATTTAGAAAGCAACGTCGAACCTCTGAATCTGGAGGATTCGACCATATCTTATTGACCATGAGAAGCTGTTATCCAAGAGGCCTTGATCCTTGATACTGATTCCTGCTGCATTTGCATCATCATTAACATTTTTGCATTCATGCATATGCATCCATGGTTACCAAGACTCTTACCACTCTTCCTCTCCATCAGACAAGTCAAGAAGATCCCTCGACACCGATATCTGACAAGAATCAACAGACAAAGAATCATGGGGAATCACAAACAAGATCAAGCTATTATCAAAGAACCTCGTGCCTCCTCATAAGGGCACCTTCCACCAATGGAGCCTGAAGACTTTATGTTTGTCAGAGAACATTTCATTTGCATCAAAATAAGGCTAAGCTTGCCATTGTCTAGTTTGCTTCAAAGTACTTTCAATTGTATTACTTTCGTTGTTATCAAGTACTTCTCATTGTAAGAAACCCATTCTGTTTGAACAAATAAAAATAATGCAATATACATGTTTTTCTCAAACCATTTCATCTTTGTCATTATGTTCATTGATATTCAACTCATTTTGTCTTAAGCAACTAAAAAAGGAGAATGATGAAAATAAAAAAAATACATGAACTACTAACTGTATGCTTTTAGAACAAAGATCCTGCTGACGATGTACAGGCATTGTTTCAATTCCCAAACACTGGAGTTATAAGGGAGTGAAACCCTCGTCAACCCTTTTGAGCCTAAGGAGTAGTAGTTTCTTTTCAAAAATACAAAACCCTCAATCTTAACTAGGGGCAGGGTAGTCTTCTGTTAGTGCGATCGAGCGCTCAACTTTCAGGTATTCCATCAGAGGATCAATCATATTCCATCTCTCACAACAAAAGTAGAAGATCACAATCCACAGTGGATGTCTCTCATTCACTGAGAATGGGGCAGTCACAACCTTTTCTTCAAATCAATCACAAAAGTCACACAACTTGTTCCCGAACGAGACAAAAAGAATGAAAAGAAAATTATAAAAAAAAGAAAGAAACAATAGCCCACTAAGTCAAAAAAGAAAAAAGCTTCAAAGCAAATGACTTAGGCAAAAATTAGGGCATATCCCGCTGGACAACGAAAACTAAAATCAAAAAAAACTTTTTGTCCAGGCAAAAACTAAGGAAAGCAAAAGAAAAATCCTCCAAGGGACAAGTTGTTGTGACCATCAACGAAAGCGCCAAAGGGTGACTGCCACCTCCATCAACGCCATAAAGGATCCTCATCCATCATAATCCTTCCTGAAAGGTGAATACTCGTGTCAAACTAGCTGAACGTAGGACTGGAGAACATCACGAAGAAGGGGTGGGTTAAGTAGAACTTGAGCCTTTATCCTTTGTTTCTCAAACCGTGAACCCGACCACGTTACAACCCTCAAAAGTCCTAATTGAAGCAGGGTTCATTCTGAAAGCATACAAAATGTAAAATCATGTCAAAACTGACTCCTAATGTTGCTTGTCATTTGTGTTAGTATCAATACAACATTTTGACAAATAAAACTTTTTCTTGAGAATAACATGTGCATTGCATTCTCATTATCTTTTCCAAAACAGAATTGTCTCTAATCTTGAAAGTAAGTACTTGATACCAAGGAAAGTTCAACATTGAAATTCTATTGAGTAATCTTACAAAGGCAAAGGTTGGCCAGTCCACTGAGAAAATACCTGAAGAATCCATTAAGTGGAAGAGTTCCTTTCAATCTGGGGCATTCATCCCATGATCTACACTGGGGTAGACCATCTCAAATCTCCATGATTCAAGCATTATCAGAGTCCTATCTCAAAAGCTTACAAGTTGGGGCAAGCTGGTGGCAAGTCATTTCTTCATCTTCAAGCAAGTGTCAGATATCAAGACAAGTGTCGAGGAGTCAAGCCAAACACCTTCACAATTTCTATCCTTCAAGGAACAACCTTCCTGCAAGGATGCCTCCATTCACTCCTTGTATCTTGGAAACAAATCATTCTATTCATGATCGTACATTCATCATACATATCATTGCATTCTCATTGGCATATCGCCCTTTATAATCCAATCATCAATAAAGCAGGGGCATCCACCCTACCTTGAATCTCAGACAAAGTGTCAGAACTCCACCTAATCTATTTCATACAAAGCAGAAATCCTGAATAATCAATCAGTACACTGCATATAGAAATCATTGCATTACATCTTCAGAAGTGCATTAAATAAATCAAACATTGCATGTGAAGCATAAGCCAAAGTTACTCATCAGATGAGGTCCCTACAAGCATTCAATTGATATTCCACTGGATCACTCAGAGTTACCCTTGTGGTGTCATCTCCCAAAGTCAATCATGGTCATATTTCTTCAACCCATAGTTGATGTCTTTGTGTTCAACCCAGAGTTGATTCTTCTTTCATCTTTTAACCTCGAGTTAATTGTCTTTTCCCTCTCAACCCAGAGTTGACGGTTATCTTCCCTTTTCCCACTCAACCCAGAGTTGACGGTTATTGTGGTGGTCGTTTTCTTTACCTCCCCGTTTCACTTGGGAGGACGGCACGCTAAACCCTTCACGCGAAATTTGGAAGGAGAATGCGCCCGTGGCGGGATGAATTTTGTTTCAGTTCTTCCTACGATATCACACGAACTTTCTTATTTGTCCTACGAGTAGGAAAGGGGAAAAAAGATCTCAACTAAACCCTAGGAGTTTGCTAAGTGTGGGGATTTCACCTAGACTAGAAATTCTGGAGTCCGGGAGGTCGGTTATACATAGGGAAGTGTTTAAACACCCTACATATCTGTAGTACTCTACAGGAACCTTCTCTGTGTCATTGTGATTGTGTTTGTTGCTAATGATTGGGAAAGTTTCTCCTTTGTATTAGGAGAAGGAATTGAATTGATTAAAGAAAGACATACAGATAGACAGACTGACTATTTTTGGTATTTTATTAGCTCGCTGAGATTCCTTGTGAACCTCATGCCTACATATCCCTAGTGGAAGTCAGAGCTTAATGTAGTTCGGGGAACTAACTAGGGAAATTAATTATTTTTGAGTGCCTTGCTTGAAGCTCAAGGTTGAAGCTTTGGATTAAATCTCTGTTTACAGTAAAGAGGCATGAAATCATCTTTACAGAGAGGTATTTGTACTATTCTACCACAAACATTTAAAAAGTGACAGAATAACTGAATTCATTTCATTCAAGAGGGGGACCTTACTTGTGTATGTGCAAGTATACCAGTCAAATGCCTCTTAAATGAAAGAAAGATGCTCATCCAAATTAGGGAAAGTTACCACATGTCTGGGTTTTACTGCCAGCTCATGCCTTTCAAAATCCTAAATGGGAGACTTGATTAAAATTGAAATGTAATGTTTGTTTGTTTGAATGTGGTAGAGTAGTAAAAATATCTCTCTATAGAGATAAGCTATGTCTATCTACTGTATAAAAGATCTGACTTTAGCTGGCTTGTATGAGGCCCAAGCTTGAGGCTTTTTGATTGATTAATTAATATTATTGACTCTGGGAGATGACTCCACTGGGGATTAATTACAGGGTATTTTTGTGTTCTGTACAAAGCCCAGAATTGAGGCTGACTCTACTTAGGGAGACTCTATTTATGTGCCTTGTACAAAGCCCAAGGTTGTGGCTAACTGTTGAGGATAATTGAATGAATGACTCTATTTTATGTGCCTTGTACAAAGCCCAAGGTTGTGGCTGACTCTAGCTAGGGAAAACATTATTTTCTGCCTTGTACAAAGCCCAAGGTTGTGGCAGACTTTTAAATAAACTGAGTATGGATGACTCTATGGGGAAAAGATCCTAGGTGTTAGGAATCTTTGACACATGAAAGTATGGTTTATCTGCCTTGTACAAAGCCCAAGGTTGTGGCTACTGAATGATGAAGAACTCACTGGGGAGACTCTATTATCTGCCTTGTACAATGCCCAAGGTTGAGGCTGACTCTTGACAGGGGAGTTTTATTGTTTGGGTGCCTTGTATGAAGCCCAAGGTTGAGGCTAACTGTTTTTGTTGGTTTTGACTCTACTGAGGAGATTTTATTTATTGAAAGACTGTTTTTCTTTGGAAGCTAACCCTTTCCAGGGATTTTGACTCAGCTGGAGAAATTATTTGGTAAAAGACTGACTTTATCATGTTTTTTGGAGGCTGACCCTTTCCAGGGGTTTTGACTCTTTTGGGGAAATTATCTCCTAAGAGAAATGAATCTTTATTTATTTTGACATTTTTATTAATTGACTTTGGAGGCTAACCCTTTCCAGGGATTTATATTAAAAATGAAAGAATGTGTGGAAGCTAACCCTTTCCAGGGAATTTTATTGAAATGACTGGCAGAAAGATTATCTAGTGGAGACTTCTTGTTTAAAGCCCAAGATGAAGGCTGACACATGCTGAGGAGAAAATAAACATAGATCCTAGACTCTGCTAAGGAAGATTGATGAAGATAAGGGTGACAGAGACTGTCCATGTCTCTCATTCCAAAAATGTACTCAATGTAGAATTGAGACAAACTTAGCTTGTTTAAAGTCTGGTTTAAATTGGAAGAAACTCACCAGGGTAGGCTAAAAGGTGACTAAAGACCTGTTCCTATGTTTATAAGAAACCTGATGGGTCCTTGTATACAAGCTCAAGAGGAAGCTGGAAATGCTTTTAAGAAGCCTGTGGGTCCTTGTACAAAGCCCAAGAGGAGGCTAATCGAGGGTCCTTGTTATAGCACAAGAGAAAGCTATGTAGTTTTGAACTTATTTTGGCTCTAAGCAAATGGGTAAGAGGTTTCACCGGGAATAATTCCTCTTTGGGTGGATGTGTCCTATTATTTTGGATTCTAAGGTTTTTGCCAAGATGTTTCACCGGGAATAATTCATCTTGGGGGTTTGAACTACAGATCTCTAATTAGGAAAGAGCCTTCACCGGGAAGACATTCTCAATCCTAGGCCATATTCCTATAATATATATATATATATAGTTTAACTGTCCTAGGATTTATACTCAAACGTAGTTCTAAACTAATATATGCACAATTTATATTTGACAGTAATTTAAATAAAGACTGTAAATTGAAAGCTTGTAAAGCCTAACCTGGATGGAGTGGAGGCCATTGAAGAAGTATGTACAGAGCCTCAACAGTAATTTTTTGTTGTTTTGTTGATAACAGTTGAATGATAAACAGTTAATGGTTTTTGAAAACAGAAGAAGTGAAGATGGACAAAGGTCACATAGGTATCTGAAGAGTTTCACCGGGAATAATGCCCTTCAAATACCAGAAGAATGTTTTGAAAACAGAAAGAAGATTTTGAAAATACAGTTTTGAAAACAAGCTAAGAAGCGAAGGTTTTTGAACTTACACTCTATTAGAGGCCCAGTACTTTACAGTACTGGTATAAAAGCAATTTGAAAAATGATTTGGAATGGTGCAAGGTTTTGTTGTTTGAAAACCCTAATCATTTGATTTATTCGGAGATTGAAAACAGTTTTGAAAATTGACAAAAGTCAACTTAATTAAGGTAAAAATAAAGATCTTTTACCTAATTAAGACCTAAACAATTAGGGTTTTATCATAAAATTATTTACAAAATGATTAGGTTAAAATAAAGTGACAATATATATTTAAAGTATTTAAGAAAACACTTAAAAACATACTACTTTAAACCTAATTAAAATACATGAAATAAATAATATTTTTATGATTTTTTGACTATTCACAAAAATAGATATATTAAATAATAGGTGTATGAAAAATGAAGTGAAAATGATTTAATTTGATAGGTGAATTAATTGTGTGAAGTTGTGAAGAAAATAGGTGTGACAAGTGATAAAAAATTAGGAATGTCTCCACCAAGGCTTGAACTCACGCCCTTTAGGTCACATACCCAAAACCAAACCACTGGGCCAGCGCGCGCATGGTGATAGTGATACACATCCAACACCTTATATTTTCAGATAAACGTGTAAACCATGAAAAAAATAAAAGGAATAAAAAGTCTGGGGCGAGGGGGATTCGAACCCTAGACTTGAGGCATGAGGAGACTAAGAGTGCATGTGAGGCCACTAGGGCAAACGATGTATTCGTTTAAAACACGCTTTCAGTTAAATATATTTTAAACCCTCCCCTGAGAATCCAAAAATGGCGCCACCCACCATCTTCATCTTCAACCTCAAGCTCTTCAAATTTGAACTTCTGAACTTACTCGTTTCTCAACCAAACGTGATGATGTAAAGATGAATTTCACTCCAAATTTCCTCACGAATCTAAATATGTAACTAATATCTATTTATATTAACTACATCTAACTAATTTACCAGAAATCGTGAAGAACCCTAAATTTTAAAAATCAAATTAAATGACTATACTGAAAGATAAATGAATGATGATAGAGGGTTTTTAATCCTCTGATGATGCTGAACAAGATAGAATCGAGCTTTATCACAAAGAGTGCTTAAATTAAAGAGGTGAGGTTCAGAAACTTACCTCTGAAAATGGAGGTCGTGAGGATGATAGAGAGCACCTGGGCTTGAATGAATGATCTCAATAGCTTCCCTGAGACTCAATGATGCTAACTGAATGCTTATTGGAGCTTGAATCCTCCTGAATTGCTCTATGGACCTCCCTCGATTTCAGCTTCAAGTGAACATGGAGGTTGTTGAATTTGGAGTTACAGATGAGCTGCAGCCATCTGGTTAGCTTCACTATGACCTGAGGAGTGTGCCTGGATGATTGGCTTGGCTTGAAACCTCCTGAATTGTTCTGTGGTCCTCCAACTGCAAGTGCTCCAAATGAGAGGTGGAGATGATGATTCTCCACGCCCAGCAGTGTTCCAGAGGTTTGGATCACCTCCAAATGCCTCCCTCAATGTGTTTGAATACTTATTTTCAAAGAGAGAGCTTTGGTTTGAAGAATCCGAGTCTTCTTGCCAAAGGACCTTTGAAAAAACTAAGTATGAAGAAAGAAAAGAGAAAGCAAGAATTCTGTTGCTTTGGTGTGTTTTTTGAATGAGAATGAGGCCTCTATTTATAGGCAATTGGTTCAGTATAGTTGCAGAAGAGTGAGCTTGCTTAATGAAAGAAGTTTGGTTTCTTAAGCATGAAGGAAGTTTGCAAATATCTCTTATGCAATGATGAGAATTTTGATTCCATTTAATCAATCCCCTAGCCCTCGATTTTGCTTGATCTTAGGGGACAATTCTGAGCCAGAAATGAGCTCTAATTGGTTGGTGAGAAGATTCCTTGGGTGATTCATCAATTTGCCATAAATTCACAAATGTAATCATTACATAATCACATGTTCTTGTTTTTAGAATCTTCTTCAATCCTTATGGCATGGTGAAAATGAATGCATGGCATTGTTTCAGATATGTTATGGGTCGTGTAGCATCCATAATTGAGGTCATGTGCACAAAATTTCAAAGTTCAAAAATGATGCATGACCTATAATTTTACTTCATGAGGCCAACTTTGAACAAGCATAACTCTTAGCTCAAATTGAATTTGGAGAAGGTTGAACACAATTTGGAAAGCCCTAAACATCTACTTCAAATCATTAGTTTATGTCTTCTTCAGAATCATTTGGGAAATTTGTGAAAAATGAGCCCAAAGTTGGATGAAAACTAGGTTAAAACACTTAGAAAATTTTCTAAGTGTTTATGACCTAAAACTTCAAAATTTTCAAAACCCTTAAATGGTTGATCTTTTGAAAAAAGTTCTTATGTGAGATGTTGTTTTATTTTGCAAGATCTACAACTTTCATGTTGGAAGTTTTTTGAGTTGTGTAGGTGAAATTTTGAGTTCTCACTATGCCCTCAAAAACCCTAATTCCCGACTTTTTGCTCCTTGATGAATTTCTTTGAATTTCTTTGGTCAAATGACTTTGACATCCATATATTGATGATATTGATCTTTGAAAGTCATTTTTTGACCAAAAACCTTAAAAGTCAATGATGATCCCACACAGTTGACTTTTCTTGACAAAGTGAATTTTTTGGGCTTTTTGTGTAGAAACAAGATCTTCTCCTCAAATGAATGATGTAAATGGATTATATTGAGGTAGTAGAGATTCTTGAATCATGTCTTGAGTTTTGGATCCATGCCCTGATTAAAAGTCAACTATCTTGGTGAATTAGGTCAAAAACCCTGATTGTCGACCAGAGGACAATGATGAGTGTAGACTTTGAATTGAGGTGTAATGTCCAGTGGATCTTGTCATAAGAGTTATTTGAAGATGATTAATGTCTTTGAATGGTCTCTTGGGGCTTTTTAGGGTTTCCCAAAGGTGATCCCTGATTTTAGTCCTTGATAGGCTCCAAACCCTAGTCTGTTGATCTGAGTAATCCTGTACTTAGATGACTGGGTGTCTTAATCAATCATAGGTGTAATAATGAGGCTTTTGAGTCTTATGATTGTATTAGAGACTAATCCCTCTATTGATTGATCCTTTGCCTGAGTTTTCTTGTCTTTGAACACCCTCGATTGAATGTCAGACTGCCCTGGGTACTTACTTTGACTTGATGAAAATCCTGAAGATATGTCATCTCAGGGGGGTCAAAAATTAGGGTATGACAGTTATCATTTGTCTCTTCCCACTCAACCCAGAGCTGACTGTTATCTTTTTCCCTCTCAACCCAGAGTTGACGGTTATCTTTTATTCAACTCAGAGTTGATCCTTCTCTTTCCCTCTCATCCCAGAGTTGACGGATATTTCTTTCCTCCTTTCCCACTCATCCCAGATTTGAAGGTCATCTTTTGTCTTCCCCACTCAACCCAGAGTTGACGGTCATCCTTCGTTCAATCCATAATTGACTTCCTTGCTTGTCTTTTCTCACTCAACCCAGAGTTGACGGTTATCCTTTTGCCTTTTCCCACTCAACCCAGAGTTGACGGTTATCTCTTGTTTCTTTTCCCACTCAACTCAGAGTTGACGGTTATCTTTTCTATTTCCCACTCAACCCAGAGTTGTCGGTTATCATCTGTCTTCCCACTCAAACCAGAGTTGACGATTATCTTTCCTCTTTCCACTCAACCCAGAGTTGACGGTTATCTTTTATTCTCTTTCCCTCTCAACCCAGAGTTGACGGTTATCTTTTTTATTTCCCTCTCAACCCATAGTTATTATCCAATTCCTTGTTCAACCCAGAGTTAATTTCCTTGCTTTCTTTTTCAACCCAAAGTTGATGCCTATATCCTGTCTCACTAATACTGATTTCTCTTTCCGTTCTCAACCCCGAGTTGATGTTTACCTCTTATCCAACCCAAAGATGACTTCGCTTTATTCTTCGACCCAGAGTCGACCCACTTTTCTTTTTCAACCCAGAGTTGATATGTATTTCATTTCTAACCCAGAGTTAATTTGATCAATCTAGAATTGATACATTCTTCCTCAGTGGAGTCGACACCATCTTCTCCCCAGTGGATCCTATCTTTCATCAGACAAATTTTCAGTTTCACTTGATATTTAGTCTCCTTCAACCTTGAATGTTCAAAAGGCTAACGCCAATCTCTCATTCAGGTTTAAGACGATTAAATAGGGGCAGCTGTTGCACCCCAAAATTTGCCCATCCAATTTTTATTCCTAACTGGCTTATTGTTTTAACATCACTTTAGACCATCTAGCATAACTCACACATTCATCATTATGTAACTTAGAATTAGGATCAAGGATCATGGAAATTAGGGTTTCTAATCCCCTATGCTGAGCTTGACAACATTTCAAATGAGGATCAAGAATCAGGGTTTATTTCCCTATGATTGTGCTCATCAAAGCTTTATTGAGACCAAATGGATTAGGTTTTATTTCACTATTCATTTATTAATCAAGGGCATCATTACATATTGTTTAACCACAAAAATCCAATCGTTCAAATTTTCACCACTACAAAAAGAAGTTTTAAAATTATTACATAAACTTAGGTCTTTTCTAAACTCCCTTGGATCCACCCCTCAAACTTCATACACCGTGTAAACACCATAACTTGGTAATGCATTGTTCGAAAAGTATGATCATTTTATATCAACCACAAAGTTCAGTTCATAAATTCACAAAAAGGCACAATATGCATTCAAAGTTCCAATACAAACTCTTGGAACTATACATTTCAAAACCCATCTACCAAATTACCCAAAACATCATTTACATCAAAAATACATTCAATTGCATTACACCTTTTAATACAAAAAAATTGTCCTAAATCTATCTTCAATTTCTTTTCATCTTTGAGACCCCCACCACCTGTATCATGTAGCCTTCATTCCAAACCTGCACCATAAGAACATCTTCAACAATTAGCAAGTAATCGATGCTAAAATAAACATGGAAAGTTATTCAAGAATTGGGGCAATTCGACATAAGTATGTTCCTAACAGCTCACTACCGGTTACATTCCAAAAAGGCTTCGAATCTGTCTCAGGCCCAATAGGTCAGACCTTGAGGTATCATTTCACTAAACCTACAGCATTCAGATAGCCAAACCATACAAGAAAAAGCCTAACAAAATCTAACCTAGACTCGAAAAGGCCCTGCATACAGAAAGCATAACCAGTCAATAAAACAAATCCCCTGCAGCAGCCCAAATAACATACACCAGAAGTCAGCAACTAACCCAATTCCTAACAATGCTAACAGTTTATAACTACCTTCTAACTGCAAAACAGAAAATCATAACTAACCATAACAACCTTCCAAAATCAGTTACTAACTTTACAACCAACAGTTTAACTCCTAACCACTTTTCAAACCTATTCAGTTTCAACCTATAGCCAATTCATAATAAACTTCCATAACAAATTCACCAACCAATTTTAACTACCTAACAGGTTCTCACTAACCTTCAGTTATAACAGAAAAACCAACTTCCTCTAACAGTATAACAACCTAGTACTAGTTTATAACCAATTCCTAACTAATTCTCAACCACCTAACTAACATATCCAAAAAAAACTGATTCTCAACAGAATCTAACAGAAAAGTTCAGAAGAGAAAGAACTAACCTCTCATCCCTATATAACAGAGATCTTCACCATTCTTCAAGGGGTCCACTTTATTGATCATCTTCAAAACCATTCTTCTCCACAAGCCATTCTTCATCATTTTTCATAACCTTCACTTCATCTCCATCTACACCCCACTCAACCATTCATCGCCATCCTCACACCTCATCATTCATCAAACCTCCATCACTCTTCAACTCTCGGTCTCCATGCTATTTATCACTCCTTCACCACCATCAAAGCACGACCATAAGCCTCCATCAGAGTTCCACCATTGAATTCTGAATAGAGGTGTGCTGAACCTCTGCCAATCACCGTTCTCTGATACTTCTTCACCTTACACAACAAGAACACACTCAGAACAACGTAACTCAACATAAATTCAAAGAAAAGGGGAAGCCGAATGAAAGGAAGAAGAAGAGAAAACTGATGAATCCAAGAAAGGAGATTACCCGAAGCATTTGCCTCGTTATTGTGTTTATTTCGCATCTCTGCAAGTGTGGATCCTCCTCTCCGACCTTCTTGTGCTATCACTCTCGATCGCTATTCCAGGTTTTAGGGTTTGCTTTTCGTTGAATTAACCTTAGGGGAATGAAGGCCTGATTGGAGGCGTTAGAGGGAGGATTCGAGAGCGAGAAAGTGAGATGACGGTGTTCACGGTGGTGGACAAGCTATCTTCGTCGGGGAGGATTCGAGAGCGAGAAATTGAATCGACATTGAGGTAACCCTAGAACCCCAATTTTCCTCTTCTGTTTAATTTGATTATTTTTAATTTTTGTTAATTTTCATAATAAAAGTAAAAACAATGATTGATCACAAACATGCTTGGGCAAGATAACGAATTCAATCCTTCACCCCCTGAAGGCCCATGTTCTTTTTTTATGCATAAAAAACTAACAATAATTTCAGCTGGGCCTAACTCCCGTGGGCCCTGCGCCCACGGCTCTTCATACTCTATATTTTATTTTGCACCCCCCTGGTTCTATCATTTTGTTGTTTAGATTAATTAGTTTTTTTTACCATTTTCTTTGAGTAATTAAATTGCTAATTTTTCTTACTAATCCTTAGACTTCAATACACAATTTTTGACATAAAAGATAATCACAAAAATATTAGTTTAGGCTATTATCATAATTCTTTTGCTTGATTAGAATTCTTTCTTTTGTCACATAAAAATCATAGAAAATAAATAGTATATTTTAATTCATGTTAGCACTATATATTGAATAATTTGTTTTCATGTTTTGTGCTATATTTCCAAGTCATTCTTTTAATCATTTTTAGTACTCTTTTGTATCATGCTTACTTGTGATTAATCTTGTAATTTCACTTGTTTGCTCCCTTAGATTTTAGGACCTATAATCCATAATTTTTAGGCTTAGTCTTCTTTCCCTTAAAACCCTATAATTTTAGGTAGACTTTAACTTGACAATTTAGGACTTAGAATCATCTTTTAGTTCATATTAGATTAAGTTCCTTTCATTTTCTTTTTCAACTTCAAAACATTAATAAAGGACGACGCGAATCATGCTATTACTCTTTTTTTCATAGTGGGAAAGAAATGATTGGGGCGTAGGCCCCGATGTATGTTCTTTTCTACTTAGTGGGAGAAATGATTGAGGCGTAGGCCTCGATGTATGTTCTTACCCGCTATTTAGAGAAATGATTGAGGCGTAGACCTTGATGTATTTAGAGAAATGATTGAGGCGTAGGCTTTGATGTATTTAGAGAAACAATTGTAAATAATCCTTCTTTTCCCTGTGTTTCTTCTGCATTCATTCGCATTTAGGTTTAGACATAGATATACACCCTTTAGATAGAAACAAACATAGGTGGATACCATCGAGTACGATGGGCGCGAGGGGTGCTAATACCTTCCCCTTGCGTAACCGACTCTCGTACCTTGATCTCTGGTCGTGAGACCCTGTTCTTATTCTTTGTTAGGTTTCCTGATATTCCTTTCCCTTATGGGATAATATAATAGTGGCGACTCTGTTCATTTTTCGCGAGCGTGCGACAAGTGTTCCTAACTTACATAATGTTCTACTTGTGCGAGGACTGGCCACAAACCTTATAAGCATCAGCCAACTGTGTGATGAAGGAATGTATGTCAGATTCACTAAAGAATAGTGCATTGTTACCAACAAAGAAAATGAAGAAGTCATGAAAGGAGTCAGATCTAAAAATAATTGTTATCTATGGGAGACAACAAATTCCAAGTCTCTAACTACTTATCCCATGACCAAAAGGATCAATGAACAAAAAGTTCAAGAAAGAACCATCAAATCAGAAGCTCCAACTCCCAAAACAAGAGTCCTTTAGAAGAAATGGATGAGTCTGATGATGAGATCTTCATTGAAGAACTTACCATCGAAGAACTAGCTACTGGATACTCTGAGATGTGTGTACTAAATGGAGAATTGAGCAAGAGATTGACAATGTATAAAAATGCTTATGCACTGTTACAAGAAAGAGTAAAACTCATGATGAACATTGTTGATCTAGAAGGAGAGGTGCAAGACACAAAAAGGGGAAAGAAGGAAAAATAAGAGGCTCAGCACACTCCTATCTCTGCCAAAAGGTGCTATCAATGTGGGAAGTTAGGTCACCTGAGGTTCACTTGCCCTGAGATTCAGGAATCTTCCTATAGAAGTACACCTCATCAGGAAAACCTGACTAAAGAGAAGCCATCGCAACAAAAGCCATGGGTGAAATCTAGTCACTCAAGCCATCACATACCTGAAGAGAAGGTTGTAAAGAAAGCAGGAAACTCCATAAAAAGGAAATCCAGGCGAAACAAACATCTCAAGAAGGGTGTAGGTTTCTCAGCTACAAACAAGAACAAAACAGTCATAAAGGATATTGTAGAAGGAAGTGAGCTGTATCACTCAGCAGATCAGGTCAATGTTAATACAAATGTCTTACCATCAAAACTAGCTGAGATCTCAATTGTGCAAATTGAGACGAACAAAGCATCCTGGATTGATGAGTGTTCTTCACTAAATATTCAAAGAATCATTCAAAGAGATATCACTGCTCCAAATACTGTCCCAAGGAAGGGATCCATCAACAGTCATGATCCCTTGAGAAAGAATATTCTAGAGATAGACCAAGTCTCAAGATTCTGGATGGAAAGAGATCTAGACTCACAGTCACACTTGGAAGATCAAGTAAGCAAGGAGAGCAGGATTCTTGTAATCACAGCTGAAGATGCTGAGCTGATGACAGGTATGATTTCTACTAATCTGTTGAATTGATTTAAATAAAGCTGGACATATCTTGGTGTATCTCACAAGAATATAGAGTGGAATGTCGTAACTATGTCTTACTACATTAAAAACAAGGTGGAGGACAAATGGAACCTCGTACAAAAGTCAACTACTGATCCAGATATTACCAACAAGCTAGATATCCAGGAGTACTATCAGATGACATCCCACCACAATAGCCCTAGTATGATCACAAAGTGCAATTTTACCTCAGAAACAGGTTTAGAGCTAACTCACAATGTTGAGATACCTCAACAATCTCGGTTCATCTCTCTTGAAACAATACCTTGCCCACACACTCACTCAGAAGGGGGTAACCCTGAAAGAACTCTGAATGATGCAAGTATGCAAATGGTACATATGATGCATATTGAAGATGTTTCTAACAAGAGTGATGAGAATGCTTCTAACAAAATCAATGACATCTTCACAAAAGCTCTTGATGCTTATCTTTGTGTTGATCTGTTTGTGCTTGTGTTACTCTTGTGGTTGTCTATTTGTTTTTGTCTCAGCATTGTGTGCATACTGGTGATGTATGCTGTTTGTTTGTATTAGCTTGTGTTTTTGTGTTTTGGTTATTCGCTGCAATTTTTTCTCTGGTATGGTGTGACAGGATGTTTTAGCCAAAAATTTGACAAAGGGGGAGATTGAAGGTGTTTGCATGTTGGCTGCATTATTGGTAAAACATACCTGGTTGATTGTGTATATGCAGGTTGCATATATGTGTGGAGCTAATACAGGTTTTGTAGTGAATGTCATGATCGATGTCATGACATCCACGTGTGACAGCAGGAGCTATTAGTGTTTATTAATTGTGTTTCCTGATTTATCACTTTTATCTGTTTTGGAAACTTTTTATTGAGTGCTGCAAATTTCTTTCAGAAGATTCTACTGACAGCACATTGTGTAACAGACAATTGGCGTGTGAATTAGGTTAACTTTGTTAACCCTAATGTCTTTCTTTAAAAGCCCAAGGCCCAAGACTGCATATAAAAAGAACTTCAATCCTAATTTGGAACGCAGACAGAAGATTGTGTATTGTGAAGAACTGTTGTTCTGTAACTGTCTCTTGTGATCCACACTATTATCTTTGATGATTGCGTTGGAATTCGTTTGTGTTTTTGTTGTGTCACTCTAAATTGTTAAGCACGAGTGTGTGTCCCTTGATTGAAGCTTTTAGGCAGATCAAGGTGTGTTTTTGAAGTGTGTCTTCTATCTGTAATTGTTTATTGTGTATGTGTAATCACTGCTGTGATTGAGGGGGAGTGGAATGGAGATATTCCATATCTAGGTAGAACCTAGGTAGAAGGGTCATTGGGTAGTGATTAAGTGATAAGTTGTAAACGGGGGAGTTTAGCTTTGAATTGATACTACTGATAGTGGACTTCATCCTGGCTTGGTAGCCCCTATAGTAGGTTGTTTGAACCGAACTGGGTAAACAATTCTATGTGTTCTTTACTGTTTTATGTTGTTTGTTATAATTGCTTGTGCTGCGTAATTGTGGATGTCATAACATCCAGTTTGACATCGAGCGTGTGTTACTAGAATTTTCAATTAATAATTAATTATTTAATTAATTAAATAATATATTTAAATAGGCTTATTTACTAAGGGTTTTAACCGATTCGATTGGTTACGATGATTAGTAATCTTCATAAATTCGTTATTTGTTTTAATCAAACCTATTGATTACGATAATTAACGATAATCAATTTCCTTCATATTAATAACCCATTTAAAATACAATCAATTTGTTAATGGTTATAATTGAATCGATCGATTAGGATAATTAACAATCCTTCATTAATTTATTAATCGTTTTAATCAAACTAATTGGTTGCGATGGGTAATATTAAAATAATTCAATTCCCAAAACAGTTCTAATAATTTATTTAAAACACATCAATTTTCTAACGGTGATAATCGAATCAAATCGATTAGAATAATTAGCAATTCTTTATTTAATTCGTTAATTATGTTGATAAAACCTATTGATCATCGCGATTAATGAAACATATAATAATCAGGGTTGTGCGCCACATCAAAAACACATCTCTCTCATAAACTGCGAATTTCAAAACTGCGATAAGGTAATTCCAAATACCTTACAAACTACGGATTTCAAAAACTGCGATAAGGTAATTCAAAATACCTTCACACATTCATACTAATTCTAAGGCGTACAACCCTCCCCGAACTACGTTGACTTTGATCCTCCATAAGGAGGTACGTAGGCACTTGGTAACAAGGCGAGTCCCCTTCCCCAAAACCTCAATTAGGTTTAAATCTCACTTTTAACCCTATTCACTTTTTGTCACTAGCCATAAACCATAAACCTTACCGTAATACTCTTACAAACCTTAAATGCAAACCTTAGGAAAGGGTTAAGGGTGCCTAACACCTTCCCTTGACCTGAATATAATAACTTACCCAGAATTCTCTAAAACTTCGTAGGGTTTCCTATTCGCCCTGGTAGAATAGGTGGCGACTCTAAAATCTAAATTTTTAGAGCAGGTTGCTACAGCTGGCGACTCTGCTCGGGACAAAACAAATGGTGAATTATTATGCTCCCAGGTTTGTTAAATGTTTAGGGTACAGGGTTAATTATTAGGGTTTGGCTAAAATTTCAGGGTTAGGATTTTGGGGTTAGGGTTTAAGTCTTTTTATTAAATATTTAATTTAATTTTCTTTTATTTATATATTTATTTATAGTTTTTTATTTACATTAATTTTTTTACATCAATTTAATTAAATATTTGTTTAATTGAATATTTGTTTTTTTATTGTATTTTTGGTTTATATATAAATTGCTGTAAAAACCTAAGTGTGGGAATTATCCTTAAGACCAGGGGAGACTTAATTCTGCAGGTCTTTCTACGCGTTCCCTAGCCTGTAGGGATTCTATTTCCAAGATCATGTCCTTCCCACGAAGGACATCTCCGTTTGTGCCCGTCAATTGGCCTCTCGATGGTCATGAGACCTAGTGGCTGTCTTGAACAGTCACCCTGCGCTTACATCTATGCATTCCCTATCCGGTAGGGATTCTACTTCTAAGATCGCATTCCTCGCACGAAGGACATCTTCGTTAGCATACGTCAATTGGCCTCTTAATGGCCATGAGATCTAGTGACTGCCTTGAACGGTCACCCCATGCTTGCTCTCGCGCACCTCCTGAAGGATAGAAAAACACTTAGAAAGGGGGGGTTTGAATAAGTGTGACTTTAAAAACTTATAAGATAAAAACAATGAACACAATTATTTATATCCTGGTTCGTTGTTTACGAAACTACTCCAGTCCACCCCCTTAGAGTGATTTACCTCAACTGAGGATTTAATCCACTAATCAAACTGATTACAGTGGTTTTCCACTTAGATAACCTCTAAGTCTTCTAGAGTATACAGATCACAACTTGATCACTCTAGGAAATCACTACTTAGATAACCTCTAAGTCTTCTAGAGTTTACTGATCACTCTAGGAACCTTTTACAGTTAATGTAAAATAAAGTTTACAAGAGTTTGAACTGCTTCTTATAAAGCTATAATCACAACAGTGATATTTCTCTTAAGTTCTAAGCTTAACACTCACTAAATATTACAAGAGTTTGTGAGGTTGAAGATGAAGTTCGTGAGCTTTGAATTTGACAGCGTTTCAGCATTTTTCACAATAGTTGGTTAGCTGCTTCTGATCAGAACTTCCATATTTATAGGCGTTTGAGAAGATGACCGTTGGGTTGCATTTAATGCATTGCGTGAATAGTATAGCTTTGCATTTAATGTTTCACACTTTTGTCAACTACCTCGAGCCATGCTTTTGCTGCTTTTACTGACTTTGCCTTTTGTAGCTTCTAACGTTCCTTTTGTCAGTCAGAGATTAGACTTAATAGCTTGCCATCTTGTACTTGCTTCTGAACTCAGAGTTGTGAATACAACGTTTGAATATCAGAGTCAATCAGCTTGGTGTAGAGCATCTTGTCTTCTTACTTTGAAGAGCTTTAGCGTGATACCGTTCAGAACATCAGTGCTTCTGCTTCTGACTTCATGTTCTTCTGATGCTTCATAGTCCATGTTCTGATTCTGCTTGACCATCTTCTGATGTCTTTCCAGAGCATGTTCTGATGTAGCCATCCAGAACCGTCTGAGCCGGTGCTTCTGAGCGCTGAATTATGCATACTTTTTATATATTTCCTGAAATGGAAAATGCAAAGAATTAGAGTATCAGATTATCTTATACAAAATTCATATATAATGTTATCATCAAAACAAGAATATTGATCAGAACAAATCTTGTTCTAACAATCTCCCCCTTTTTGATGATGACAAAAACATATATAATGGAAATGAATTTGTAACCATAATATCAGATGACAAAAGACAATTACACAGATATAGCATAAGCATATAATCAGAGTGTGTGAATATGTCTCACCTTGAGATTAACAATCTCCCCCTGAAATAAATACTAGAAGAATTTATAAATAAAAGACTTCCCTGAGTATTTTTCCATTTCAGTAGAGACTTTCACTTTGCCTAGAACTTTAGAATATTCAGAGCTTCTGCTTCTTGCTTCCAGAGGACAACTTCAGAGCTTTGAATTTCTCCTTTGTAATCAATTGAATCATTGCATGCTTGATTGAATCAGAACATTCTTGAATGTATCAGAGCATCTTTACATCCTGGAATGTATTAGAGCGTACTAAACAAAATGTATCAGAGCATGAATGTATCAGAACATTCTTGAGAAAGAATATATATCAGAGCATTCTAAGAAGAATATATCAGAGAATTCTAAAAATGAATATTAGAACATTCTTCTTGCTTTTGATCTTGAAGCTTCACAGCACTAAGCTTGCTTCAAATTTTCAAGAGTATGCTTCTTTATAGAACTGCTTTTCCTCATGTATTTGCTTCTCATGTTGAGCTTTTTCAGAATATCTTCAATCGTGCAAAAAATCTCAAAGACATAGAACTTGCAAATAATGTTAGGAAATGTTGAGACTTAATCCCAACAACTGATATAATAAACCAAATCAATTATCATGTTTCTCCCCCTTTTTGTCATAACATTAAAAAGCATTAAAAGATTCAAATGATAAAAGACTCACGGAGTGAAGAAGATAATATTTCATTGATTCAAATATCAGAAGGTACACAAGATAGATAGAAGCAGATGCAGAAAACAGATGCATAGAAACAAAAGAAAACAACTAAGACCAAGACAGACTTCGACGGACCGAGCCTATTAGCTAAGATGGCCATAAGGTTTTTAATCTCAGTAGTGTCTTCCGTCTAATTCTTCATGAATGATCTGAACTCATCATGAGTATCCTCGTGCTTGTCCAGACGAGTAGCCAAGTCAGCTTGATTATGTTGAAGAGCCTTCATGGTGTTTATCAAAACAGAGGCAAAAGGTCCAGCAGAAGAAGCATCAAAGCTATTGTCCATAAGAGGAGGATCCTCAGCATGTGCTTCAAGCATGAGAACATCATCTTGATTTTCCTTAGCAGGAGATTTCTCAGCATCATGATTCTCAGCATTAGCTTCTGATTCAAAAGCATCTTCAACATACACTGGAGCAGGGATCTCAGCATCTGGAGTTTCAAGAGCCAGAAGAATGTCAGCCAGATTCTGTGGAGGTGTTGGAGCAACTGGTTCTAATGGGTATTCAACACTTGGATATACCATACTTGGTGCTTTAACAGAGGGATTCTCCCTAAGCCAGTTGAATATAGACTAAAAGTCTCCAGTTAGAACGTTGTACTGAGGCTTCCACACAACCAACGCCAGAGGATGCACTTCTTCAAGCTCATCAACCAATTCTTTCTCTTCATGAGATTTACAGCTTCTGATGGGAAATAAGTAGCTTTCTTCAAAGTCCCTTAGAAATTCAGAAGGACCAGGAGCATCAACTAGACAAGCTTCTTGCAGCTTCAGAAGGTCAGAATTGATTTCTCTTCTGAAAGCTCTCCAGAGATTCCCAGAAGCAACATAATCCAGGTTGGCATTATGTGCTACCTTCAGTGCATCTAGACCTGCCTGTACCTTAAGCTTTAAAAATTCAAAACGTACACCAACAGAAGGCTCAGAAGGTTTAATTTTGAATTGGGTGGTCGAGAAGTCTGGGTTCAGAAAGAAGTAGGGTTCAGGTTCTCTTGAGAACAAGGAAGAGGTGAAAGAAGAGGTTAGAGAGGATATAGAATCTGTGGTGGAGGTGGTTGAATGATCAATTATAGGTGAGATTGCAGAAGGAATAGATGTTGTAGACAATATATTTTCAGATGGAATTTCAGGAAAAATAGCAATTAGAGGTTGGTGGTTAAGAATTTGTAGAGAATGAAGTCTATTTGAAGTGGTTGAAGAGGATGGAAGTTCAGAAGGAGTAGGCTTTTTCTGAGGTGGAAGGGAAGAAGTAGAATGAGAGCTAGAAGAATCTGCTTTGAAAGCATCTTCTATTAGCTTCTGAAACTGTTCAGAAGTTCTAGGTACTTTAAGAGAGTCTGTTGATACACGTTCAGAATTAGTGGCAGGTACATATTCAGAAATTACAATACCTGAAGGTTTCTTCTGCTTCTTTGCTTTCTTAGCATCAGGTCCTTCTTCTGTGACCTTTCTCTTCAGCTTCTTCTCTTTCTTCTTCTTGTCCTTCTTCCTTAACTCATCTAGAGATGGAAGAGTTCTTCCACGAATCCAAGCAGGATCAACAAAAGTTTGAGCTTTAACACATGATTTCAGATATCTTTTAACAGATTTGTCTAGCTCCTCTTTGAACATATGAGAGAAGCTTACAACAGGCGTTCTTCTAGTCAGAATATCTTGAAACACTTTTGGAGGAGTGGTCACCTTTTCAATCAAGTGCATCCTTTTTAGAGACTGAGCATTTAGAATACTCCCACGAATAGCAGTCAAGTTCTGCGAAGAGCCCGCTGCTCTCAAAGTATCTAACAAACCACTTTCAGTCAGAATATATGATATCGTTCTTCCAAAAGGAATAGTATTTGTCTTAATCTTAGGATACTTCTGACGTTCTTCTTCCCTTGATTCTTCAACAGTTGTTTTCAGATGCTGAAACAGAATGTGAGGAAGATTTACTCTCATGGCTCTTCCAATGCAGAACAAAACATACTTTTGATCCTGATTGACGTAAGTAGCAGAGTTTGTTGGTCTTCTGTGATAGAGAGATCCCAGAATTATCTTTGCCCATAATTTGTAAGGAGGCTTCAAATCAATAGTGTATGGAGAGGCAACACTAGAAGTAAACAACTCTAGATCAACTTTTTCCCAATCAGTTCTTCCTGAGAGAGCTCTAGTAATTCCACATATACCATCAAGACTATACAGTTTTCTTATTAGATTTTCAGTTACTACAACTTCATTCCCTAACACAAAGGAGATGATAGCAGTTGAAGCAACAGTAGCGTGTGTCCAGAACTCTTTAACCAAAATAGGATAAACTGGTCCAATCAACCTTTCAAAGAAATTTGTCCATCCTTGTACTAGCATTCCAGTTTTGATTTTGAAATCATGAGCCATAAGATTTTCAAAATCCACCATAGTTTCACAGAGAACCTCTAGTTCATCATAAGGAATCAAACAGGTCTTCAAAGGAGGGTTTGTAGATTTCTTTTGTTGAACTTGATTTGATGAGACCTTGTGTTGAACATTTGATGAAGAAGCCATGGATTCACACTGAGATTTAGGGGTTACGAAACTAGGGTTTATGAAAAAGAGAGAGAGAGAGAGACGAACAAGCACAGACAATGAAAAAAGAGAGAGAATGGAAAGAGATGAGATGATATAGAGATGCATATATATAGGCACGGATTTGAAATGATATGCAATATGATTCTGAGTGAAAAAGATTACAGAGTTTAAATCAGTTAGCATTTAATGTTGAGTGACGTTAGGGTAAAACGTGATATTTGAAATGATTTGCACAATTACCTAGGGCGGCGTTTCATCAACTGCACCCATGCTTGTCCCTACAGAGTGAACACGTGTTTATCTTCTGGAATAGCTGGTGACAGCTGTTTTGCAATAAAAGAGATTCTGAATCAACTTAGACATATGAAATGTTAGCAATAACAGAATCAGAATATCTAACTGATCAACATTTTCATAACTTCTTATAAGAGAAAATAAACTGAGCATTTCAAATCTAATCCATATATCAGAACTTCTCATCCTTTCACTCTGGGCATAAATCCATACTGATATTCTTCAGAATGAACTTAAACCTATCTTCAGCAAGGGGTTTTGTAAAGATATCAGCCCATTGATGGTCTGTATCAACAAAGTTTAAAGATAGAACACCCTTCTAAACATAGTCCCTAATGAAATGATGTTTAATCTTAATATGTTTAGCTTTGGAATGTAAGATTTGATTCTTAGATAAACAAATAGCAGAAGTATTATCAAAGAAGATATGAATGTTACTCTCATATATCTGATAATCTTCTAGCTGACTCTTCATCCAGAGCATCTTTGTACTACATCCAGCAGCAACAACATATTCTGCTTCTGTTGTAGAGAGGGAAATTGTAGCTTGCTTCTTGCTGTACCAGGAGATCAGATGACTTCCAAGAAATTGACAACTTCCAGAAGTACTTTTCCTTTCAACTCTATCTCCAGCGTAATCAGCATCACAGAATCCTACTAAGTTGTATTCTTCAGATCTTCTGTAGACAAAACCAACATTAGTAGTACCTTTCAGATACCTCAGAATTCTCTTAATAGCTGTTAAGTGAGATTCTCTAGGATCTAATTGGAATCTTGCACACAGACAAACACTGAATAAAATGTCAGGTCTAGAAGCAATAAGATATAGAAGAGATCCAATCATACCTCTGTAGAGCTTCTGATCTACCTTCTTACTTACCTCATCCTTACCTAGAACACACGTTGGATGCATAGGAGTCTTTGCTTCTTTGCTTTCTGAAAGATTAAACTTCTTCATAAGTTCTTTCACATACTCGGTCTGATGAACATAGGTTCCATCGGAAGTTTGATTGATCTGGATCCCAAGGAAGTACTTGAGTTCTCCCATCATGCTCATTTCAAACTCAGCCTGGCCACTGGTGCAAAGGTTTCAGTATAGTCAATACCTTCTTGCTGACTATAGCTCTGAGCAACCAGTCTGGCTTTGTTTCTTACAACTTCTCCTTTTTCGCTTAGCTTATTTATGAAGACCCACTTAGTTCGAATGATGTTAAATCCTTTTGGTCTTGGAACCAGATCCCAAACATCATTCCTTGTAAACTGATTTAGTTCTTCTTGCATGGCAATTATCCAGTCAGCATCCTCCAGAGCTTGATCAACAGAAGTTGGCTCAATAAGAGATACTAAACCAAATTGACATTCTGCATTGTTCTTAAGGAATGCTCTTGTTCTGATGGGATCTTCTTTCTTCCCAATGATAACATCTTCTGAGTGAGCAGAGTTGAGTCTAGAAGATCTTCTGATAGTTGGCTCTTCAGAAATTCTTAGATTCTCTAATGATGCAGCAACTTGATCTTCTCAAACTTTTCTTCTGGGTTCTTCAGAGTCTGAATTAGAGATTTCTATATCTGCAAAATTCTCAAACTGCTTTGGCTTTTCAAGACCAAGCTTATCATCAAAACTGATATTGATTGATTCTTCAACAACCAATGTTTCAGTATTATATACTCTGTAGCCTTTAGAGCGTTCAGAATATCCAAGAAGGAAACACTTCTGTGCCTTAGAATCAAACTTATGCAGATGATCTTTAGTGTTCAGAATATAACATACACATCCAAATGGATGGAAATAAGAAATGTTGGGCTTTCTGTTCTTCCAAAATTCATAAGGAGTCTTATTAAGAATAGGTCTTATAGATATTCTATTTTGAATATAACATGCAGTGTTAATTGCTTTTGCCCATAAATGCTTAGCCATATTGGTTTCATTGATCATGGTTCTGGCCATTTCTTGTAGAGTCCCATTCTTTCGTTCTACAACTCCATTTTGCTGTGGAGTTCTAGGACAAGAGAAATCATGGGCAATACCATTTTCTTTAAAATAAATTTCGAAGAATCTGTTCTCAAATTCGCCACCATGATCACTTCTGACCTTTATGATTTTACACTCTTTCTCAAATTGGATCTGAGTGCAGAAGTCAAAGAACACTGTATGAGACTCATCCTTGTGTTTCAAGAACTTTACCCACGTCCATCTGCTATAGTTGTCTACGATGACTAATCCATATTTCTTACCTCTGACAGATGCTGTTTTGACTGGGCCAAACATATCAATGTGCAGAAGTTCTAGTGGCCTAGAGGAAGAGACAACATTCTTAGACTTGAATGCAGGTTTGGAAAAATACCCTTTCTGACATGCTTCGCAAAGAGCATCTGATTTGTATTTCATATTAGGGAGTCCCCTGACCAGATTAAGTTTTTTAATCTGAGAAATCTTTCTCAAACTAGCATGACCTAATCTTCTGTGCCAGACCCATTGCTCTTCACTAACAGACATAAGACAAGTAACCTTCTGATTCTTAAGATCTTAAGATCAATCTTGTAAATGTTGTTCTTTCTCTTGCCTGTAAATAGGATTGAGCCATCCTTCTGACTAATAGCTTTACAAGACTTTTGATTGAAGATTATGTCATAACCATTGTCACTTAATTGACTTATGGACAATAAGTTATGAGCTAATCCATCTACTAGCAGAACATTAGTTATGGAAGGAGAGTTACCAATGCTTATGGTTCAAGAGCCAATGATCTTGCCCTTCGGATTCCCTCCATACTTAACTTCTCCAGCAGATTTAAGCACCAGGTCTTGGAACATAGACATTTTTCCCGTCATGTGCCGCGAGCACCCAGAGTCCAGGTACCATGACATGTTTTCCTTTGTCTTCTTGGCTGCCAAGGATATCTGCAACAGGGATAATCTTTTCCTTAGGTACCCACATTTTCTTGGGTCTTTTATGGTTAGTTCTCCTCAAGTTCTGATTGAACTTGGGTTTAGCATGAAAATTAATAGGAGGTACAACATGATATTCCCTATTCTAAGCAACATGATACTTTATAGTGTGTGTCACATGCTTCTTGTTATGTGTAATGTGGAAACTTTTAGCATGTGATATGAGCATAATATCATGGGAGTGGCCATACTTGAATTGATCATACAAGGGTTTGTATGTGATTTTCATCTCATCAACAGATTCAAGTTTGTATGGGGTTTCACCCTCATAGCCTATGCCAACTCTCTTGTTTCCACTAACTGCATATATCATAGAGGCAAGTTGACTTCTTCCAATACCTCTAGATAGAAATTTTCTGAAACTCAAGTCATATTCCTTAAGAATATTGTTCATGCTTGGAATAGACTTTTCTGAACTAGAAGATGACTCAGCATATTTAGATAGTTTTAAAACTTTTTTCTTAAGTTCAGAATTTTCTAATTCAAGCTTCTTAGTTTCAGATGCAAAGAGCTTTCTCAGCTTTTTGTATTTGATAGTAAGCTTATCCTTGATTTCTAGAATTTCAGTTAAGCTAGAAACTAGCTCATCTCTAGACAGTTCAGAAAATACCTCTTCAGAGTCTGAGTCTAATTCTGATGTAGATTCTGATTCATCATCAACAGTGGCCATCAGCGTAATGTTGCCTGCTCGTCTTCAGAGTCTGACTCTTGATCAGAAGAATCTGAGTCATCCCAAGTAGCCATTAAGCCTTTCTTCTTTTCAAACTTCTTCTTGGGCTTTTCCCTCTGAAGCTTTGGACACTCATTCTTGTAATGTCCTGGCTCCTTGCATTCAAAGCATGTCACCTTATTTTTGTCAGATCTTCTGTGTCCAGATGATTCTCCACTTTCAGGCCTTTTAGAACTTCTGAAGTTCTTGAACTTTCTTTGCTTACTCTTCCAGAGTTGATTTACTCTTCTGGAGATCATGGAAAGTTCTTCTTCTTCTTCTTCTTCTTCTTCTTCTTCTTCTTCTTCTTCTTCTTCTGATTCTGACTCTTCAGAATCTTCTTCTTCAGCCTGAAAAGTGTTAGTGCATTTTTTATTATTTGATTTTAATGCAATAGACTTACCTTTCTTTTGAGGTTCATTTGCGTCCATCTCTATTTCATGACTTCTTAAGGCACTGGTCAGCTCTTCAAGAGAAACTTCATTCAGATTCTTAGCAATCTTGAATGCATTCACCATTGGTCCCCATCTTCTGGGCAAGCTTCTGATGATCTTCTTGACATGATCAGCCTTTGTATATCCCTTGTCAAGCACTCTTAATCCAGCAGTCAAAGTCTGGAATCTTGAGAACATTGCTTCAATGTTTTCATCTTCCTCCATCTTGAAAGCTTCATACTTCTGGATTAAAGCAAGAGCTTTAGTCTCCTTGACTTGGGCATTACCTTCATGAGTCATCTTCAAGGATTCAAAGATGTCATGAGCAGTTTTTCTGTTTGTTATTTTCTCATATTCAGCATGAGAAATAGCATTCAGCAGAATAGTCCTTGACTTGTGATGATTCTTGAATTGTTTCTTTTGATCATCACTTATTTCCTGTCTTGACATCTTAACTCCACGAGCATTTACAAGATGTCTGTAACAATCCAAGACTAGATCCCATAAGTCACCATCTTGACCAAGAAAGTAACTTTCAAGTCTATCTTTCCAGTATTCAAAGTTTTCACCATCAAACACTGGTGGTCTAGAATATCCATTGAAACCATTTCCATTGTTGTTTTGTTCAGGTGTAGGAACATGTGTAGGAGTTGAATCACATATATAGACTTTGTGTTTTTCTCCCTGAATTTTTTATCTAACACGGTTAAGTGCTTGCACCTAGAACCGACACTCTGATGCCAATTGAAGGATAGAAAAACACTTAGAAAGGGGGGGTTTGAATAAGTGTGACTTTAAAAACTTATAAGATAAAAAAAATGAACACAATTATTTTTGTCTTGGTTCGTTGTTAACGAAACTACTCAAGTCCACCCCCTTAGAGTGATTTACCTCAACTGAGGATTTAATCCACTAATCAAACTGATTACAATGGTTTTCCACTTAGATAACCTCTAAGTCTTCTAGAGTATACAGATCACAACTTGATCACTCTAGGAAATCACATCTTAAATAACCTCTAAGTCTTCTAGAGTCTACTGATCACACTGATCACTCTAGGAACCTTTTAAAATCAATGTAAAATAAAGTTTTCAAGAGTTTGAATTGCTTCTTATAAAGCTATAATAACAACAGTGATATTTCTCTTAAGTTCTAAACTTAACACTGACTAAATATTACAAGAGTTTGTGATGTTGAATATGAAGTTCGTGAGCTTTGAATTTGACAGCGTTTCAGTATTTTTCATAATAGTTGGTTAGCTGCTTCTGATCAAAACTTCCATATTTATAGGCATTTGAGAAGATGACCCTTGGGTTGCATTTAATGCATTGCGTGAATAGTATAGTTTTGCATTTAATGTTTCACACTTTTGTCAACTACCTCGAGCCATGCTTTTGCTGCTTTTACTGACTTTGCCTTTTGTAGCTTCTAACGTTCCTTTTGTCAGTCAGAGATTAGACTTAATAGCCTATCATCTTGTACTTGCTTCTGAACTCAGATTTGTGAATACAACGTTTGAATATCATAGTCAATCAGCTTGGTGCATAGCATCTTCTTGTCTTTTGACTTTGAAGAGCTTGAGCGTGATACCGTTCAGAACATCAGTGCTTCTGCTTCTGACTTCATGTTCTTCTGATGCTTCATAGTCCATGTTCTGATTCTGCTTGACCATCTTCTGATGTCTTGCCAGAGCATGTTCTGATGTAGCCATCCAGAACCTTATGAGCCGGTGCTTTTGAGCGCTGAATTGTGCATACTCTTTATATATTTCCTAAAATGGAAAATGCAAAGGATTAGAGTACCACATTGTCTTATACAAAATTCATATATAATGTTATCATCAAAACAAGAATATTGATCAAAACAAATCTTAATATAATCCAATGCCTTATTATAATGCACTCATGTCATTCATTTGAAGAGGAGAGCTTGATTCAATTGAAAATCATAAGAATGCAATTCATCTGGATAAAAAGTCAACTATCCAATACTACCTTTGACTTTTAGGAAATTTGGTCAACTATGGACTTTTGAAGATGAAAATCATTAACATTTGATTATTAAAGTCATTTGATCAAGAAAAATCAAGAAAATCAATCAAGAATAAAAAGTCAACAAAAGTCAAAGTTCGAAAGTTCACAGACTTAGAAAATATCCAAGTGTTTTTCAAGTATTTTAGCCATAACTTCATGTGCAAGTAACTTTAAAAGGAACTCAAAAGTATTCCAACATGAAAGTTGTAGATCTTGATCCATACAACAACTTTATCACATACAACTTTTTCTCAAAAGATGAATCATTTGAGAGTTATGGGATCATGAAGTTTCATACAAAAGACTTAGAAAATTTCTAAGTGTTTTAACCTAGTTTTTCCTTAACTTCATGGACATTTTTCACCAAGATCCAAGATGAATCTGAAGGGGAACCAAAGACCAAAGTAGAAGAGTTTTGCAAGAGCTTTCCAAAGACACCAATAGCACGAGATTTCAATGCTTGAGCTAAGAGATATGAATTTGTGAATAGGGCACCATAACACTTGATTTCAAGCCATTTCATGAAGAACCAAGTTTCAAACTTTGCATCAAATCTGTATAAACCTTTCTTGCAGACCCTATAACTTGTTCAAGACACCATTTACTTACTTTTGAGCTATGGACCAAGTGTTTCAAGCATTTTCCAAGAGTCCATTCCATTTCAAGACTAAAGGCAAGACTTCCATTTTGAAAAAAGCCAACTTTAATCACAAAGTCCACTCTCCTTGAGCTCCCACCTTGTTTCTTCTGCATACACTCAACCTAAATCTCAGACACAACATGTTTAAAGTGTCCAACCACTCCAAGCATGCTTGTACTATGCATTGGAACCATGTCTTGCAACATTGCTTCAAAAACAAGTTATGGAACCTTAAGACTCCATGTGATCGAACTAAAACCCTAATGTTTCTCTATAAATATAGACCATCTCTAAGATTCAAAAAACACCAGAAATTCCCCGCAATCTCTGTGAAACTCTTTCAAATCAGAGATGGCAAAATTTCTCCATTTTTGAGCTTTGAAGTCCATAACTTCGAAACTCTCTTCTCTTGTAAACTCTTGGCAAATTAACCATTCAAACACCTTCTATATAACATATAGAAACTTATGTATGCATTAGAATCCAACTGAAACACTTGAATATAAACCTCCATATCCCACTTGTTCATCATTGTAGGTCAAGGTCCACAGAGGAATCCAACACCTCTCAATCCAAGGTGAGCATTGTAATAGCTTCCTGGGAGTTCAGTGAAGCTAACAGGATCACTACAATACTTCCATACCTCCATTAATCCAGGTTTCGATCTCCAGTTTTTGAGGCACAAAACTTAACTTTGAACTCTATGGTTTAAGCACCAATTGTTGCATTTCTTGATACCAGGTTGTTTGTTTTGATGTGCTGAATGAAATCCCTAAGGTATTAGAGATTCATTGTTTATGTTAATCATTTAATATGAAATTGAAATTCTAGGGTTCTTCACGTTTTTTGAGAAATTCAAGAGTTACATTTAATATAAATGAATGAGTGATACATCATTAAGTTCGTGATTAAATTCTGAACATGTTTGCCTTTTACACTTTTGAAAATGGTTGAGTTTTGATGTTGATGAATTTCCAGAAAATCATAGTATCGTAAGGTTGAAGATGAAGTTTCATTTTTGAATTCATAAACTTGTTTTATTTTAAGTTTAATGCAATGTGTTTCATTAATGACTAAATGAAATGGCTCAGATGGCAAGCGTGCGCGTTACAAGGATTCACTATACAAGAGCGTGGGTTCAATCCACCGGTTTTTCAACTTTGTGAATTATTTTTATTTTTAAGTACTTAGAACTTCTCTTCATATATTATTTGCTAGAGGCACCTTATGATCATACAGAAGCACTTGGCTCAATGGCTAAGGATTTAGCTTGTAAAGGTGAGGGTGTGGGTTCAATCTTAAAATAAATTAGGTTTAAGAGTGCTTCAAAACCCTAATTTCAAAAACCCTAAATTGAAACATCTTTAATCCTTAGCTTCAACCATGTCAATATAACTTGTAGCTTTAATCCTTTTCCACTTGTGTTTATATACTTGTTGACTTTTATTCTTGTATCTTTATACCTTGTTTATATTATTATCATTGTATATATATAATTTCTTTACTAATACATGCATGAGATACTTATTCATCCATCATCCATCATATTCATTCATACAGGAATTGAAACAAAGGTATAAACATTCTCTTGTCCTTAAGCCATTTACATTTGAGTCTTATACATTGATATCTTTGTTATACTCACTTGTTTACTCTTATGATACACATGTTATCACACACATCACTTGAGGTATTCGTGATAGATTGCTTAAGTTATTGCTAAATATCAAAAGGAATGGGAATGGTATTGACTAAAATTGTCAAGGTACTCTATCTCTTTTTCCAAAACTGTTTTACTTTGTGCTTAGTATTGTTAAAGCTTTGCACCCCCACTTGTTTTGAAAATGGTTTTTTATTGTTAAAGCTCAACCTTTTTTAATAAACCCTTGGTTTTGTAATGCTAAAGCTCAACCAACCTCTTTTATTAAACCCTACCCTTGTATTGTTAAAGCTTGGATCTCTTTTTATTAAACTTGTTAAGTATTTTAAATCTTAACATTTTAAAAACCCGTTGAATATTGCTAAAGCTCAACACCCAAAAAGATTTTGCCACTTGGCTCTTTTATTTTCCTTTTAAGAGGAACTGCAAAAGCTCTGACTTCCCAATTGCACTTAAGGGGTATGTAGGCCTAAGATACGATATCATACCGAGCTCACTTTTAAAACCTTATTTCCTCACCCTTCCACTCTATTTAAACAAAAAAACACAAAAGTATTTTTATGACAATAATAGAAATTAAAAGGTTCCTACGACGTACCGTAGATGTGCGAGGTGCTAAAACCTTCCCCTTGCATAATAAACGCCTCGTACCCAAATCTCTAATAATTTTATTAGTTTTGATTTTAAATACTTTTGTGGGTTTTATTTCTCTCCTTCTTCCATTTCCTTTGGAAACAATAAAGTACGGTGGCGACTCTGTTAAATCTGAGCTAAGTCAATCAATGGATCTAGTCTCACAAATTTTCCCGCTACAAAAATGTGGCGACTCTGTTGGGGATACATTATTCCTAAGGGTTGACCCTATTTTTATTGTTGTATAAATTGTTATTATAAACAGCATATGTGAATACTTGTTACATTTTTTGGGTTGTATTGGGAAAGGGCTTGATTCCCCTTGTGGTGAGATAAATCCTAACCCGGATTTAAGTTCACTTATGATAGGAGATGGTAAAGCCATTTGATCTCGAGGCAGTAATCCCAAAGAAGTCAATTTGAGATACATCACTCATTGGAGGTCACTTTGAAAGTAATATTTGTTGACCAAGTTAATTGGAAAGACATCGTTGCGTTCAACTTGGTTGTAGAAGCTGGGGACCTAGAAACATCCTAACAAATCTTGGCTATTAGGACGTAGTGTGGAAACTGTATTTGGAATATTATCCAAACAAGCAAGTTAATTGCGACATTTATAATATCCAAGTTGAACGGTTTAAGTCTGGAACTTTTTAGAACCTTGTTCTACAGGTACGAAATAATCATAGTACACACCTTTGGGATGGGTAGAACTATGGCTCCATGCTCGTGACGTTGAACCCTTAAACCCCATGTTTTTACTATGTTTGCATCCATGCATCCATGCATTTTAAAACCAAAATATCTTTTGAGAAATTAAAAGAAACTTTTTTTGTAAACATTATATGAATGGAACTTGAAAGAAGAAAAACTAAGAGGTACACTTTCAAGAGTTTAAAGGTAGAAGAGTTGAGAAAGTTAGGATCCTTGATTATCAACCAAGATAGGTTATGTGACAAGTATGGAAAGATGTTATATCTCCTCAAGACAAAGATGAAGGAAGGGATTCTCTCCACATTGGCTCAATTCTATGATCCTTGTATCATCGTTTTACCTTCCCTGATTATCAACTTTTACCAACCTTGGAAGAATATGCAAGTATCATAGGATTTCCCATTACTATAAGGATTCCCTTTATTAGTTTGAAAAAAGATCCAAAGTCTCATGACATTGCAAATTTCACCCACTTAATGAAGGATGAGATTGAGAAGAATATGGTTACTAAAGGGAAATTACCTAGATTTCCTGCTCAGTTTTGGATAGAGAAAGCTCTCACCTTTTCAAAAGAAAGAAAGGAAGATGACTTTGAAGCTGTATTTTCCCTACTGGTTTATGGATTGTTATTGTTCCCAAATATTGACAACTTTGTTAATATGAATGTCATCAAAGTCTTTATGAAAGGAAACCTTGTTCCTACTTTGCTTGGGAACACTTACTACTCCATTCATTTGAGGAATTACTATGGAAAGGGAATGATCACATGTTGTACTCCTTTGTTATACAAGTGGTACATCTCTCATTTTCCAAATACCAATGATTTGTGGGACCTTCAAGAAGGACAAAGGTTGTCTCAAAAGATCATGACTTTCACCAACACTGATATTGATTGGACCAACAACTACTTTTGTAGAATGAAGACCCTAGATAGCTATGGTAATTTCCCCAATGTACATCTTCTTCGTATAAAAGGAGGAACCAATTATAGCCCTATTCTAGCTCGTCGTCAATTTGGGTTTCCTATGGACAAAAGACCAAGGAATATCTTATTGGATGGATTTTTCCTTGAAGAGGGAATAGAGGACAAAGACTTTAAAGAAATGACTGCTAATGCTTGGCATCCAAGTCATAGAAAAGAAATCAAAGATTGTAAAACAAAAGGGGATCTCTCACCTCAGCCTTTTGTGGAATGGATTAGTTCAAGAGCTGCTGAACTTAGGGTGCCTTATCTCCCTGAGACATCTTCACCTCCTATTGAAAAACCAGTTGCACGTGTTGTTTCTCCTCCAATAATGGAAGATCTCCAATTAGATCTAAAGAAGATGAAGAAATCACGAGAGTTTTAGAAGAACAGGTTTGAAGCATCAGAATGTGAGAAGGGTATGATGGAATATCTCTTTGATGAGAACTCAAAGAAAAAGATGACCTACTTTTCCTCCAAGATGGGTAGCTTATGGAAAAGGAAGCTAATTTCTAGGTATGCAAGAGAGAATAAGAGGAAGCAAGAAGAAGCACTCTCTCCTAAGGAAAATACAAGGAAGAGCATCATTGAAAAATTTGAAAAGGTTAAGCTGAAGAAGAAGAGTCAAGATGACATGGATACTTCACAATGAGATCTCATGGTTGCTTTTAGGACTCTTACTAGATTTTTTTATTATTTCTATTTTGTAACTCTTGAAACTATTTGTACCTTCGACGTCTCTTGTCCCATTGTAAACTCTTGAAATAAAATGGTACTTCGATGACCTTCAATGACCCTCGATACCCTCGATGACCCTTTATCCCTTATTTGTGCCAAGGATGACCCTTGTCCCTTATTAGTAATGAATGAAATTTTATCTTCAAGTTACCTTATAGTGTTTACATTTACATGATCTTAATAATTCCTTGAAAGATGTTTTAAGATATTTTGAAAAAATAAAAATGAAAAGGTCTTTTGCATTGCATGCATCATGTCACATTCACTCCTAAGTTAGAGTCTTATTCCTTCCTTCTCTCTTCAGAAAGTCAAACTGACGCACCAGTATATTACTCGCGCCAATCATCGTCGAAGAATGGAAGATGGTACAATTGATGATCAAGAGGGACAAGAGGAAGTTGTTGTCTTATGCTCTGGATTGAAAGATTAACATCTATGGTTCAAGACCTGGTGGCTGCTCAGAGTCAGCCATCAACTCAAGCTCAAGCTACTGTGATCTCTGAAGTCGAGACTCCTCAGATTTCTGCAATTCTAGTATTGAATCCTATGACCACTAGGTCGTATGGAATAGAGATGGATTTCCAATTGGCTGGGCAAAAATTTCTTGTTCAACAAAATGCAATTCCTCAAGATGCTATGGCTACTACTCTTGCTATGGTGAATCATGTTCCTCTCCACGATGAGAAATTTTCCATGGCAAACCTTCTGAAGGTATGGGAAGAATGGAAGAATTTGAAGACCAATTTCTAGAGATACAGAAAGAGATCAAGGCCCTAAGGGGAAAAGATCTATTTGGGAAAGAAGTTAATGATCTATGCCTGGTTCCGAATGTCAGAGTTCTTGCCAAGTTCAGACTCCCAGAATTTGAGAAATACAAAGAGAATTTTTTCCTCACAGTCATATGATCATGTTTGTCCAAACGATGTCCATGCACACTGAAGATCAATGCCTGCTAATTCACTACTTTCAAGATAGCTTATCTGGAGCTGCCTTGAAAAGGTATATGGGTTTGGATAGTACACACATTCGTACTTTCCATGACTTGGGTGAAGCATTTATCAGACAATACAAGTAAAAAATTAATATGGGGCCGAATAGAGATCAACTATGCGCTATGTCCCAGAAGGAGAAAGAATCTTTCAAAGAGTATGCGCAAAGATGGCGTGAACTAGCTCCTCAAATCATCCATCCGATGGGAGAGAAAGAAATGACTAAGGTGTTCCTCTAGACCCTAAGTACATTTTATTATGAAAGAATAATGGCGAGCGTACCCAATGACTTTACTGAGATGGTAATCATGGGGATGCGACTTGAAGAAGGTATCCGAGAAGGTCGTATGAACAAAGAAAATGGTTCATCATCATCTGGTGGTGGGGCAAAAAGGTTTGGTAGTAACTTTGCCGAAAAGTAAGAAGAAATTGTAAGCGCCGTTTCAAGAGGAAGGAAGAGACAATATCAACCTCAACAAATTGGTGTTATCACTTCCATTATTAATCAGGATCCGCAACAGAATGTTCAGAGACCTCAGCAATAGCCTCGACAATAGGCACCTCAGCAACAAAATCAACCAAGGGCTCCAAGGTATCCACCGTTTGATCCCATTCCAATGACATATGCTGAACTTCTCCATGTACTACTGCAGAAGAATCAGGTTCAATTAAGGGATCTGTCGCGGGCGAAAAATCGTTTTGTTCCTCTTTTTTGTGGGATGAGACACCTGATGCCTTCTTTGGGCTCGAGTGCTCATAAAAAATGATTTTTCTTGTTTCGACCAAACTTTTTATTATTTCCAAAGGAGGAAAAGGAAAAAAGCTGCAATAACCTAAAAGGTGGGGGGAGAGATCTTGGGTAAGAGGGTTGGTTATACGAAGGGAAGGTATTAGCACCCAACGTATCTATAGTACTCTATAGGATTCTTTATTGTTTTTCATTCTATGTTACGGTGGAGGTTCTATTGTGAAATAGGTGGGACCTAAGGTGTTTGTTTGATTATGCTCGCAAAGATCATCGCGATCCTCTGCATACATATCCCTTAGAGGGAATCAGAGCATCTGTAGCTCGGGGTCTACGGGTGCTAAGGTTTGAATGGTTTTTTTTGTTTTGTTTTGCTCGCCAAGGATCGACCTTGTGCCTACGTATTCTCAAAGGGATGTTGAGAAAGTCAGAGCAATCGTAGTTCCCACTTATGCTAGTGGAAGCAAAGGAAAAGAGACAAATGTCATCTAAATGTTCGATGTATCTAATCTATATCATCACATACATCTGTTTGTTTTTGTTTGAAAATCTTTTCATTATAAGCCCTGGGCCATGCCACTTATGGCGCTTAGAATGATAAAGATGTTTTTGTTTGTTTAACCAACCTTGTGGCAAAAAACTTTCAATGAAGTCAGCCTTGTGACAAAAAGTTTTGATTAATCAGCCAGCCTTGTGGCAAAAGTTTCAATGAAGTCAGCCTTGTGACAAAAACTTTGATTAATCAGCCAGTATGGTGGCAAAACGGTTTGATTGATTAGCCAGCCTTGTGGCAAAAAAGAAGTTTGATTGATTAGCCAGCCTTGTGGCAAAAAAGTTTGATTGATTGATTGTTTGTGATGATATAGAAGAGATACTCCTATCATAGAGATGATAAATGTCTAATCTCCTAGGGTATTTTGATTTGGATATTTGGGATGCTTATAAGAAGCCCGTGGGTCCTTGTACGAAGCCCAAGAGGAGGCTATCCGAGGGTCCTTGCATTGTAAGCCCAAGAGGAGGCTATGGGAGGGACAATCCAGGGTCCTTGCATTGTAAGCCCAAGAGGAGGCTATGGGAGGGTCACTCGTTTGTACAAAGCCCAAGGGGAGGCATGGTATAGTTGGTTTGAGCTCTTAGAGCGATTTCACCGGGAAACCATACTCTATGTCCTAACCTAAACTAGAGAGATTCTTTGCACGAAGCCCAATAGGAGGCTATGGGGAACCTAGTGTTGTACTAAGTTGAACAAGCATATATAACACAATCACAAGTATGAACAAGTACGAACAAACATGAACAAGTACATGAACAAATATGAACAGTTATACATATATGACAAAGTGCGTGTATATAATGGAGTTTATGAAGGAAATATACCTGTAAGCATGATCCATTTGTATACACAGGGCTCGGGACTTTATATTCGGGGAGAGGCCCTCTTGAATTTATTCAAAGCTATGTAAACAGGTATTTACAAAGGGGCTCGGGACTTATACCTACATGGAGGCCCATGGTATTTTTGGGAAGATTTAAAGAAAACCTTCATTTTTGGTTTGTTATTCAAAGTTAAAAAAAACAGATTGAGATATGTACAAAAATGTATGTGTACAATGAAATACCTAATTTCATGTACAGGAATGGGTATGTACAAAAGGGGCTTGGGACTTATACCTACATGGAGGCCCATGGTATATTTTTGAAAAGTTTTGAAGTTTTGTTGTTTTGAAAATGATTTGAAAATTGTTTGAAAATATTTTATTTTGAAAAAGTTTTATTGTTTAAAAAACTGTACAAAAAGAAAAGAAATGGGACTTACACTCTCTAATATTCGAGAGGCCCCACATCGTTTTGAAAATGAGTTACATGATTTGAAAGTGAATTGATTACTGTTGTGAAAACAGTTGATTGAAAATGAAGTTGAATTGAAGAAAACAGACAAGTAATTCGTTTCTGCGGTTATGGAGTTTTAAGCTTACCTCGAAGAATGAGAAATTGAATTTCTGAGTTTGAGGTGTTACCGTGATCCTCAAATGATGTACTTGGAATAAATTAGGATTTCAACAGATGTTAAGCATCCTCACCAGCAGAAAAGAATGTCGAATAAGTTCACAGCTTTCAGCATTCCATGATCATCCAGTAATTGTTTATGGATTTCTACAGCAAATGGAAGACCAAACAAACAGAAAAAACAGAGAACAACAGAGAAATAATCTCGAAGTCTCGGATGCAGTTAGAAAATTCAAGTGATATAATCAAATAAAAATTTAAATGATTAACTACACAAGATAATATGAGAATATCAAATTCAAACAAAATTAATCTAAGAAAAGATATTTTTGTGTTTTTCATGGAAAAAGAAAATAATTAGAAAACATAAAATCAAATATGCATCTAAAATATTTTTTTGGAGTTTTTTCAATAAGGATTAGAAAATCAAACTAAATCCTATATTAAAATAAAAATACTAAGTCTTTTTTATGCAAACAATCTTTTAAAGAAAATTAAAAGAAATAGTTAGTAAAAAAAACCAAGTAATTGGGCCAGAGGTGTGCTGAAAATCGGATGGGGTGTGCAAAGCAAATAAAAAACATCATTGGGCTGGACCGGGTCGGGTCAGGTGGAACCCGGATCCGCCCATATGTTAGTTAGCAAGAGGATGGGTTAGAAAAAACCCTAAAAAACACAAAAGAGGCAACGCCTCTGTGTTCTCTCCCTCACGTATTTTTTCTGGAAAAATAACTTGGGAGAACAGATTATCTCTTCTCGGTTCTTTCGATCGAACAACAACAACAAGCTTTCACTCGGATTCGCTGTCCCTCTCGAGCTCACAGTCTCTCTCGCGGTGCTCTCTCTCGGAACAACAACCGAACATTCTCTCTCGGTTCTCTCTTCACTCGCGGTAACAACAACAAAATGATGCTCTTTTTCTTTTTTCTGTGAATGAACAATAACTGTGCTTGCTCTCTCTTGATTTCAACACAACAGTAACTTCCAGCGACCATGGGAGGAGCTTGGAGACTCTCGGTTTTTATGATTCAAACCAAAACAGGTTTTGTTTCCAAACTTTGCTTTCATTCTGTTTTGAATTTGCTTATTGCTTCAAAAATTAGCTTGGCCCTTTCTCATTTCCGATTTAGTGACAATTGTTTTATACTCTCTGTATTCTGTTTTCAGTGAAGCACAAGAACAACAAACTTGCAGTAACAATTAACAGTAATATTGAGAGCAAGAGCAGAAATGATTTACCTACGGCAAGGAGATTTTTGCCGGTTTTGATGTTGAGGTATGTGCCTCTGATCGCTGCTTCTGGAAAATTGTTGTTGATTGTATGATTCAGATCTGCTGCTTTGCTAATTGTTGTGTCTCTGAACCTTTATTGCAACTGTGGTTGTTGCTGAATTGGGACTTTGTTGTTGTTGTCTCTGCGTTTTTTCACTTGCAGCAACAACAACAGTCTTCGAATTTGTGTATTTTACTCAATTTCGTTCTCCATGACACAATTGGTTTCCTTTTTTATGATAATAACATATGCTTTCTCTTTTTTTCTGGAAATTTTGTTTTAACAGAGAAACATGTTCATAGCAACAACAATATTGAGAGTAAGAGTGAAATTAACTTACCTACGGCGATGAGGTTTTCGCCGGATTATTGTTGAAGGTACACCTTGAATTCCTTATTGTTACTAACAACCTTGAATTGTTACTAACAATTTCTCTAACACCTTGCTTGTTGTTGTAGGCTTTTGATGAAGATGGCCACCACCTCTTTGGATGTTAGGGAGACTTGAAGATGGACTTCAAGTTGGAACTCTCCACCAAGGTATGAAGAATTTCTTCTTCACTCTCTTCAAACCATGGAACTTTGTAACTAGGAATTCTCACTTCTCAAGTGGTTTTCTTTGGTTTGAAGAATTGCTTCTTCTTGCCAAGAAACTTGAAAACTATGAGAGAAAAGAGAGAAGTGAGAAAGCTAGTAGTATAGTAGCTTTGGTGTGATTTGCAATGAAGTGAAGCCTTCTATTTATAGGAAAAGTTAAGGGTGTGTTTGGCACTTGGTAAACTTGATTGGCAAGATACAATCATTGCAAGGAATAGAATAAGAATAAAAATATTCTTTATGAGATATTTCTCTTGCAAGTGGACATGGAATATCTCTTTGATTCCTTTTGTTTTGATTTAATCTTTTTTTTTGAATTATTGAACTTTTGCTAATCTCACCCCTTTTTGTTTTCCTTTTTTATGTGACATGAGCATCATTGAGGAAAGCATGAAGAAATTTGATTTTGAAGAATGAAGACTTTGAAGAATGAAGAATTCAAGAAAGTCTTTGAAGCTTTTTTTCTTTTTCTTGTAATTCCAATTCATTCCAACTTTAAATTGTATGAACTTTGCATTCTTGAAAATGAATGGAATTTTGTGATTCTTGAACTTTAGATAAAGTTCCCTTGTAATGCATTTGAAATTTAGAACTTTGTTCATGTAAAAGAACTTCACTTGTAATGTTTGAATTTCTCTTAGAATCCTTGAATGGATTTGCTACTCAAAAATGAAGTTTGAATTTTCTTGAATGAATTTTGAATTTGAAATTCAATTCCCTTTGATATAGAAAATGATGGGAAATCCTTGGAGTAATGTGAAGAATGTTCTTGCACCAATGAACTTTTAATTCTTGAATTTATGGTTTTAGAACCATACTTGAAGCAATTCTTTCAACAAATTGACTAAAAGATATTTCTTGCAATTTTCATGAATTGTTTCAAACTTATACCAATTTTCAAATAATCCATATGAATCAATTCTTCACCATGATGAATCCATAGGCCAAAATCTTGAAATAGATTCCAAACAAAACTCTTGAAACACACAAATTGGCAATGGTGCATTTAAAATGAAAGCACCCACGTACATGAAATTATCTTGCAAAGAATGAGTGAATGAATGAACAACCCTAATTTGGTCGATTCAAAGCTTTTGAGCTTGTCGAAGTGAATTTTTTTGAAGATTATTGAAACCTTTGATTGACTTCCTGGGGATTTTTAGGGTTTCCCAAATGTGATCCCTGATTTCAGTCCCTGATAGTTTAAAACCCTAATTCTGATGATTTGAAATTTCACTGTTGATCAATCCTTGTGTAGGAGATATTCTGAGCCAATGGATTAGGTCAAAATGATGCACTTGGGGTCTTGAAGTCATGTCCCAAGTCATTAGGTCAAATCCTGAGCAAAAGTCAAGAGTATGCTATCTTCAGTCAAAACCCTAATCTGGTTGGTTTAGAGCCTTTGAGCTTGTTGAAATGAATCTCTGAGGACCAAATATTGATTGTAGATGAAGATGATTCATTTGAAATGAAGAGAGAACAAAACCCTAATTGATTGTTACTTGTACTGATGAGTGATTTCCTGATCAAATCCTGCTGAGTCACAAGTAACAAACACAGGCTATGCAATTTGTTAGAGATGCAAATGATGCATATGCAATGATATGAGGTGGTATCTTAGGTCAAAAATTGGGGTATGACAGATGCCCCTATTTAAGTTTCTTCAACCTGAGACATGAAGATTGAAAATCTTCGTTTTGATAGGGTGGAAGAGACTTAAATATCAGAAGACGCGAATTTTGGACCTAAGATACCAAAATTGCGAATGATGCAAGGATATCTTTACCGAGGGGATATCAAGAACTGACTCCGCTGGGGAAGAAGAGATTGGGAAGGATACCTCAATCCGTTTTAGGAAGAGAATCCGTTTTCTTTCTTTTCGGGGAAGCAAGTGTATGCTTCACCGGGGAATGATAGCTTTGTAAGAAAAGCTTACCTATCGACATTATCGACTATCAACAGAGGGATAGACTTGTTTAATAATGCGAAGGTGAAAGGTATGAAACTGTGTTACCGACTACCAGCATGGTGATAGACTTGACAAGGTAAAAAGAGTTTCAAAGGTTCGGTTAATATTACCGACTATCAGCCTTGTGATAGACATGTTGAATAATATAACCAGAACAAAAGGTTACCGACTACCAGCCTTGTGATAGTGGTTTTGAAGACATGATCAATTATCAGCCAAGTGATAAAATGATCCTGGAGACTTTGCTAGGGAAATTACTGGTTATTCAGCCTTGTGAACAGTAATAAGGCCCTGATCGTCAAATGATCTTCATGATTGATTTCCTTGAGAGGAAATTTTTTGAAAGAAACATAAACTGCTCAGATGATGAGGCTATTGTTTATGGTTCATTTTTTCACGACTCTGTTTGAGGAATCGGAATTTGAATTTTTGGCAAAGACAAGGCTCTATCCATGAATGAACTTGGAAAGAAACAGTCAAACAAGACTTTGTACCCATGAGGAATGAACTCAAATGGGGATTTTCTCCTTTGTTTTGAGAGGAGACAACTAAAGCAACCTTCTTCCACGAGGAATGATCTCAGTGGGGAACTGGAGAAAGAAGATGTTCTTTCTGCTTATGGGTGACAGCCTACTGGAGAGATGACACGCCCATACTTGTTTCTTTTTTTTTTCTTTTTCTTTTTTTTCTCTTCTTTTTTTCTTTTTTCTCTACTTTTTTGGGATAGATATATCCTGAACAAGCGATTATTGAAAAATGCAAGAATGCATAAATGATGCAAATATGTATGAATGATGAATGTCATGAATGTAGCATGCATGCTGACGAGACTGACAGACAATGAAGTATATACTGGAGAAGGACCGACGTCGCAATACAACCAGATACTTGGCAAATGTTCTTCAACACGGTGTAGATAACACGGGTGATGAATGGTGTTGCATGCTTTAAACTTCTCTGGGGAAGATAAGCATCTTTTCTCATTGAGATGAAAGAACTTCCTCACTGGAGATGGAAAAATCTTCTTTACTGGAGATGGAAAATCTTCTTTACTAGGGATAAAAGACCTTCTTCAATGGGGATAGAAGAGCTTCTTCACTGGGGATAGAAGAGCTTCTTTACCTCGAGGGATAATTGCTTCAAGAATTCTTTTCTGGGACAAGAATACCGTTGTCTCAACAATTTTTCAGGGAGAATCCTTTTGTTCATCCTGTGGAGACGACTGCTGATGTTCCTTCTGTTGTTCACAACTCAAAGGAAAATTTCGCTTTTATTTTGAAAAAGAAAAGTGAAGTAAATTCATTTAAAACTTATTTTTTTCTTTTTTGTTTCAAAAGTGAATAACACAATTAAAGCGTCATTTTGCAAGCTGAAAGAAATTAAAGATTGCAAACAAATGGGCACAAGGCTCAAATTTATTTAATAGGATGGTAATCAGCTAAAGGCGTGATTCCATGGAGTATTTACAAAAGTTGGAAATGGTAATTATGCGGAAAAGGCTACATTGAAAGCAATAACCACTATTCCCTAACAACCTTGAGTTCCAACTGTGCTTGTCGCTTCAGATTGGCGATGATTTGATTGAAGATCCTTTGATGAAGAAGACTCTTCAGGTGACGAAGTATTGACTGATGCAGTTACTTTGTCATAAATCCTTAATTTTTGCCTAGATTGCCCTTTCAGGTTTTCAATCTACCAGGATGAATTTTTTCTGTTTATTGTCTCTAATTTTTGCCTGGACCGCCCTTTCGGGTTTTCAGTCCACCGAGACGCTCATTTTTGCCTAAGTCGCCCTTTGCGGGTTTTCGACTTACCGAGCTGTTCTTTTGTATTTTTTTTAGACAAAGTATTTCTTGATTGCGTCAGCATTCACAGGATGTGGGAGTTCATCACCATCCATGGTTGCAAGAGTCATGGCGCCGCCGGAAAATGTTCTTTTGACAACATACGGGCCTTCGTAATTAGGAGACCATTTGCCCCTAGAATCTGTTTGAAAAGACAAGATCTTTTTAAGCACGAGGTCGCCTTCTTGAAATTCACGAGGTCGAACCTTTTTGTTGAAGGCTTGTTTCATCCTTGCTTGGTATAACTGTCCATGGCATAGAGCAGTCATACGTTTTTCTTCGATTAAGTTCAACTGATCGTATCTGTTTTGACACCATTCAGCCTCTGATAACTTAGTCTCCATGAGGACTCTCATTGATGGAATTTCAACTTCTACGGGGAGGACAGCTTCCATGCCGTATACTAGAGAAAAGGGAGTTGCCCCTGTTGAAGTACGCACTGAAGTACGGTACCCATGTAGAGCAAATGGCAGCATTTCATGCCAGTCTTTGTAAGTGACGACCATTTTCTGGACGATCTTCTTAATGTTCTTGTTGGCAGCTTCAACGGCGCCGTTCATTTTTGGTCTGTAAGGAGAAGAGTTATGATGCTCAATCTTGAATTCCTCACACAGTTCTTTCATCATTTTGTTGTTCAAGTTTGAACCATTGTCAGTAATGATCTTGCTGGGAATACCATATCGGCAAATGATGTTATTCTTGATAAACCTCACAACCACTTGTCTTGTAACATTGGCGTAAGATGCTGCTTCGACCCATTTGGTGAAGTAATCAATGGCTACTAAGATGAAACGATGACCGTTTGAAGCTTTCGGTTCGATCATTCCGATCATGTCGATACCCCACATGGAGAAAGGCCATGGAGATGAGAGAACGTTGAGTAGAGTCGGTGGCACATGGATCTTATCTGCGTAGATCTGGCACTTGTGACATCTCTTCACGTGTTTGTAACAGTCTGATTCCATTGTCAACCAATAGTATCCTGCTCTTAAGATCTTCTTGGACATTGCATGCCCATTTGAATGAGTTCCAAAGGACCCTTCATGCACTTCATGCATTAACATGTCTGCTTCGTGTCTATCCACACATCTGAGCAAAACCATGTCGAAGTTTCTTTTGTATAGCACATCTCCATTCACGAAGAAACTGCCAGAAAGCCTCCTTAGAGTTTTCTTATCTTTGTTTGATGCCCCAAGCGGGTACTCTTGAGTTTGAAGGAAGCGCTTGATGTCGTGGAACCACGGTTTATCATCGATGACTGCTTCAGTTGCAAACACATAAGCGGGCCTTTCAAGGCGCGTGATTCTGACTGTAGGCATATCGTTCCAATGATTGACTTTGAACATGGAAGATAGAGTAGCCAAGGCGTCTGCCATTCGATTCTGATCTCGAGGTATATGATGCAACTCAACTTTGTTGAAGAAAGTCAACAGACGTCTTGCATAATCTCTGTAAGGAATCAAGCCAGGGTGGTAAGTTTCCCATTTGTCTTTGATTTGGTTGATCACGAGGGCTGAATCTCCATATATGTCGAGGATCTTGATCCTTAAGTCAATGGCTTCTTCGAGACCCATGATACAAGCTTCATATTCTGCGATGTTGTTGGTACAATCAAATAGCAGTCTGGCGGAGAACGGGATATGAGTACCCTTGGGAGTGATGATGATTGCCCCAATTCCATTGCCAAAAGCGTTTACTGCTCCATCAAAAATTAGGCCCCATCTTGATCCAGGATCAGGACCTTCTTCAGGTAACGGTTCGTCACAATCTTTCATCTTCAAGTATAAGACATCTTCATCAGGAAAGTCAAACTTGAGAGATTGATATTCATTAATTGGTTGATGCGCCAAATGATCGGCGAGAATGCTTCCTTTGACCGCTTTTTGAGCACGGTATTCAATGTCATATTCGGATAACAGCATTTGCCATCGGGCAATCCTTCCTGTTAAGGCAGGCTTTTCAAAGACGTACTTGATCGGATCCATTTTGGAGATTAACCAAGTAGTATTGTTGATCATGTATTGGCGGAGACGTTTTGAAGCCCAAGCCAAAGCACAACACGTTTTTTCGAGCATGGAGTAACGAGACTCACAGTCTGTGAATTTCTTACTCAAGTAATAGATGGCATGCTCCTTCTTACCGGTTTCATCTTGTTGTCCAAGCATACAACCCATGGATTCTTCTAACACGGTAAGGTACATGATTAATGGTCTTCCTTCAACTGGAGGAATCAATATTGGTGGTTCTAACAAGTACTCTTTGATACTGTCGAACGCTTTCTGGCAATCTTCAGTCCATACAACCCCTTGATCTTTGCGGAGAAGCTTGAAAATTGGCCCACAAGTAGCAGTCATTTGAGAGATGAATCTGGAGATATAGTTCAATCGTCCGAGAAATCCTCTTACTTGCTTTTCAGTTTTTGGTGCAGGCATCTCTTGAATAGCTCTGACTTTGTCGGGATCTACTTCAATACCTCTTTGGCTGACAATGAAACCCAAGAGTTTTCCAGATCTAACCCCAAAAGTACATTTGTTAGGATTCAAGCGAAGCTGATATTTCCTTAGTCGTTGAAACAACTTCAAAAGGTATTCAATATGTTCTTCTTCTGTGCTGGACTTGGCTATCATGTCGTCCACATAAACTTCAATTTCTTTATGCATCATGTCATGAAAGAGAGTAGTCATTGCCCTTTGGTAAGTTGCGCCTGCATTCTTTAATCCAAACGACATCACTTTGTAGCAAAAGGTACCCCATGGGGTGATGAAAGATGTCTTCTCCATGTCTTCGGGAGCCATCTTGATCTGATTATAACCAGAGAACCCGTCCATGAAGGAAAAGACGTTGAACTTAGCAGTGTTATCAACCAGCATGTCGATATGCGGTAATGGAAAGTCATCTTTTGGACTGGCCTTGTTCAAGTCACGGTAGTCAACACACATTCTGACTTTACCATCTTTCTTCGGAACTGGCACTATGTTGGCCAACCATTGAGGATACTCGGAGGTGACAAGAAAACCTGCGTCGAGCTGTTTTTGAACTTCCACTTTGATCTTGTTAGCCATATCAGGGTGAGTCCTTCGCAATTTCTGCTTAACTGGCGGACATTCTGGCTTCAATGGCAAGTAATGCTGAACAATATTGGTATCCAACCAAGGCATGTCTTGGTAGGACCAGGCAAACACGTCAACATATTCTTTGAGAAGGTCTGTCAACTTACTCTTGATATCAGCATCAAGCAGCGATCCAATGGTCACTTCTTTTTTGTCTTCTTCAGAACCCAAGTTGATCTTTTCTAGAGGCTCTTTGTGAGGCAGAATAACTCTTTCCTCGTGCTTAAGTAATCGAGAGATCTCGTCCGGGATCTCCTCTTCTTCCTCTTCTTCGGCTTCGAACACAGGAAACTCAAAGTTGGGAGAGGGCATAGGGTTATTGCATTCAATGGGTTTATCAATAGTTAATCTGCACATATGATTTATATTTATTTCAGAAAATTTATGAATGCAAGAGTGTATGCAGATTTTTTTTGAAAAAGTTTTTTATTTTATTTTTTATTTTTTTGGTTTTTTAGGATTACCATTTCCAGAAAAAAGCAAAAATAAAACATATAATGTAGGGAATTCAAAATGACGCTTTATTTATGATTCATTTTTGAAACAAAGCCCTAAACACAAACTCATTTGTCTTGGGCAGGACAAAGAGGGAAACTTTTAAAACAAAGCCCTATACACAAAGTTATTTGGGCGGAACATTAAAAAGCAAAGCCCTATAAAACATCTCTCTGCTTTGGGCAAGGCAGGAGGTCAAAATAACAGCGAGGTGATTACTTTGAGCGGCGAACAACATTCAGAACGTCGACAGCTTTCCAGTAGCAACGAACTCCTCTGTGTATTATGTATTCAGGAAAATTCTCCCCAGAGTTATCTCCAGTATTGACATTGACCGCTGGTCGAGCAGGATTTGAAGGTCCTGGCTTGTCACCTTTGTTCTTTGTAGAGTTGAAACGGTCTTCTTCTACTTCTTGAAGAGCATAAGATGAGTCACAATCTTCAGAATTTTCAGGATGTTTTTCCCAGTCTTCAGGATGAAGAGACTCATTGTCAGCGACACTTTCTGAGTCAGTTGCGGGACCATCTTCCCCTTCATCTTCAAAAATGGCATTTATGTGATAATAACCATCTTCAGGATTGTTAATCTTGGCAGATGCATTGAATCCGAAATCTCCAGTAATTTCAGGTTGCTGAGAAAATTGACAGGGCTGATAAGCCTCTTCTGGTTGACTATCATATTCAAAGGAATCTCCCCATCCAGTTGGTTGGATATCCTCAATCGCAATCTTTGAACTTTCAGGCGCAGTATATTTCACCATATAATCAAATTTTCCACTTTGTTGTCCCAAGGTGTCCCAAACCTCTGCAGGAATAGGCGGAATTTCTTTAGCACTTGTTTTCTCTGAAGGAGGATATGGTTCTTCCTGAGATATGTATCCCGAGTCATTGAGATAACATTTCCATTCTTCTTCAGTATCGGAGAGACCTTCTTCGATGCATTCTTCGATAAGGACATTGACCTCTTGAAGAATTGGGTTAAGGAATCCTCCACTAATGAATGTTTCTTTGATCGGACGAAGGGTTTCATCCTTCTTGGTGCAGTTTGAGAATGTTGGTGAACATCCGAGACCTGCTCTGGTTTCATTCTTAGTAGGGATCACAACCTACCCCCAGCCAGTGGTAGTTCCATCTTTCACTACTTTTACTGCCTCTTTGTAAGAAGAGATCGATGCTTTCTTCTTGGAAGATTCGTCTTCTAAAGAGAGACCTTGGAACTGCGTTCCTTCCACATCATCAGCACTGATAAAAGAGAAATTGGATAAGTGGCTCACCATCAAAGCTTGCTCCCCACTTATTGTTACCAATTTTCCATTTGTTACAAATTTTAACTTTTGATGGAGCGTAGAAGTTACTGCCCCTGCTTCATGGATCCATGGTCGTCCTAACAGGCAGCTATAAGCAGCTTGAATGTCCATGACTTGGAAAGTGATTTGAAATATTTATGGACCAATTGTCATGGGAAGGTTGACTTCGCCGATAACAGATTTTCGCGATCCATCAAATGCTTTGACAACTACACCACTGAACTTCATAGGCATTCCTTGGTAAGATAAACGAGCCAGAGTCGTCTTTGGCATAACATTCAAGGAAGATCCGGTGTCTACCAACACATTGGACAAAGAGTCTGACTGACAGTTCATAGAAATGTGCAAAGCAAGATTGTGATTTTTACCCTCCTCGGGGAGTTCTTCATCACAGAAGCTTAAATTGTTACAAGCTGTTATGTTAGCTATTATCCCATCAAAATGGTCAACAGTCACATCATGATCTACAAAAGCTTGATCCAAGACCTTCATCAGGGCTTCCCTGTGGGCTTCTGAGTTTAAAAGCAATGAAAGTATTGAGATTTTTGAAGGAGTCTGCATAAGCTGATCCACAATCTTATATTCACTTCTTTTGATAAGTTTCAAAATTTCATCAAAGTCAGGATTGACATTGGTTCCACTGGATTGACCAACATCAGTGCTTGTATTACTGACAGGAGTTTCCACAGGATTCCCTACTGGTGTATTGACAGGATTTTGTCCGGTAGCAGGAGCAACAGGCTGCTTTGGAGGTAGTGGAGTATACACACGTCCACTTCTTGTTACTCGACTCACATCAGCGATGTTCACGACAGATGAAAGAGTAGGTAAAGGAACTTCTTGTCCATTCTTTATCATTGTGGCATTGTAATTGTATGGAACTGCCTTGTAAGAGTCATAAGGAACAGGTCCAGGTAGACAAATGATCAAAGGAGCAACAGGAACCTTTGGCTTGTTGTAAGTAACTTCCATGCGCTCAAGCATGTTGAAATGAGGAACGATGATGTTAACTGTAGGCATTTCCGAGTTGATATCTGAGACTAAAAGCTCATGCGGATAACATCCTATCATGTTAACTTCATTTTCATCCCTATTTCTGTAGATCTGAATAGTACCATTATCCAACACCACTTGGAGATCTCTTCTCACAATCGAACATCCATGAGGATCTACACAACATATGCTACAGGAACCATATTGATGCTGGCGAAAATTCGGCCCTCGACAGAGAGTGGCGTGCATTTGTACCAAATCTGCTCTTGAGAAATTGATATTATAGACTGGGTACGGACCAGGACATCCATACACCATGTTTACAACATGTCCTCCATGATTGGGCAGCGGATTTGCTTGCACATTTGGATTCAAATTTCTGAAAGAGAGAAGATTAGATCTAACCAACCTCTGAACTTCATATTTCAAAGCTATGCAATGCTCAAGATCATGGCCAGGCGCTCCTTGATGATAAGGGCATGAGACTTCAGCTTTGTACCACCATGGGAGTTTCTCAGGTACTGGTGGTGGTGCTCTAGTTTGAACGAGACCTTTTTCAATCAAAGCAGGGTATAACTCTGTGTAGGTCATTGGAATCGGATCAAACTGTGGAGCTCTTTGTACTCGATTCTGATTATTGTTAAGCTGCTGAGCCTGTTGTCGAGGCTGTGGTTGTTGAAACTGTGGAGTGAATCCCGGATTCGGTGTTGTATTAACGGCTGGTGCAATAGAAGCAACCTGTCGCTGACGATTGACATTTCCTCTTGGCCTCCCTTGGGATACCATGTCAACACTTTGTTCTTTCTTCTTTTGGAAACCACCTCCGAACTTTTTGGTTCCACTCGAAGATCCACCTTCTTTAGTCAGACGTCCGGTTCGGACTCCTTCTTCTAGACGCATCCCCATGTTTACCATTTCGGTGAAATCACTTGGAGCACTAGCAATCATGCGTTCATAATAAAACGGACTGAGAGTATTCAAGAAGATCTTTGTCATCTCTTTCTCTTTTAATGGTGGATTAATCTGAGCAGCAGTTTCTCTCCATCGTTGGGCATACTCTTTGAAAGCTTCATGGTCTTTCTGAGCCATGGATCGAAGCTGATCTCTGTCTGGAGCCATATCCGAGTTATACTTGTATTGTCGGACAAAGGCCTCACCTAGGTCATTGAATGTTCGAATATTAGTGCTATCCAAGCCTGTGTACCACTTCAGTGCGGCACCAGTTAAACTGTCTTGAAAGTAATGGATAAGCAACTGATGATTATCTGCATAAGTAGACATCTTTCTAGCATACATCACAAGATGACTTTGCGGACAAGAACTACCTTTGTACTTCTCAAAGTCAGGGACCTTGAACTTAGCAGGTATTTGTACACTGGGAACCAAACATAGTTCCTGGGCATTCTTTCCAAACAAATCTTTTCCCCGAATAGCTTTGACTTCCAGCTGCATCTTGTTGAATTGTTCTTGGAGATCTCCTACAAGGCTTCGCTGATTTGTGCTATCACCCTGATCATGATAAATCTCATTGTCTCCGTAAGGAACAGTGTGAACCATAGGAGTCGGAACCGTCATAGTGGGTTGAGAAAGTGCCATAGTGACTTGAGAAAAAGTTACCCCCTGATTTGGAGTGAACTGTGAACTTTGTGCAGCAGGCGCTTCAGTTGTGGATGTTTGAACCCCAGAAACATTATGGCGAAAACCTGTACCGAAGCTGAAAGGCGTGCCCCAACCTTCTGGCATGGAGAAAGATGGAATGCTGAATGCAACTGTAGAAACTGGAGTAGTGACTTCAGATGTCACTGTTGCTTGACTGTTTGGTGGCGGCGGCTGATTCTGTGCGGCCATTAAGGAGTCAACCAGAGTAGTGAGACTTTCCAATTTTTCCTGAAGAGTGGTCACTGTACCACGAAGCTCAATATTCTCTTGTTCAGAGTGTTCCATTACTCTTCTTCTACTTGAACGAGATTGTATCTGTGATCTGATTGCGAGCGCGGTCGAGAAACTTTGAGACGCGACAGCTTGACGATCTAATGGAGAAAGATCCAAAAGATAAGACTCTATACAACAGACTCGATATGCAGAATGATGTATGCAAAAAAAGTTTATGATTTTTTCCAAATATTTTAAAGATTATTTCCTTGCAAACATTTGTACACAAACTGTTCTTTTATTGAAATAATAGGAAAATGTTACAACATTGGAGCATAGCTCCTTACAGAATCAAATGATACATGAAAATCTAAACAAATCCTAAACATCTTCATCAGACGAAGAACCAAATGCATTGTGCAGCTTGAGCTTCATGATTTCTTTCCCATAGTGAGCTTTTAATTCGGCCTTTTCGGTCCTCAGTTTGTCAACAACATTCTTCCAATCATCAGGATTCGGAGCGTTGCTTGTTGATCCTTCAAGATTTTTCTTGCTTTCTTTGATGTACCTCTTGATTGCAGCGTCTTTCTGACGAATCTTCTCATTTTTGCTCATGAGCCATCCATCTTGACGGTAAAGAGTTTCTTCGTGATCTTTCACTCGTTTCTTCAACCTTCTGTTTTCCACATCGGTCTTACGAAACTTTTCTTCCCAAGCGTCTTTCTCTATCCTCATCTTGGCTAAAGTGTCTTGGTATTCCTCCATAGTGGGAATGTTGGGCAATTGAGATACTGCAGGGAACATGGGTTTTTCATAAACATAAGGCATTTGAAACTCTTTTGCTCTTTTCTTTACCCAGCAGGTATGGGTGTCCACGGCAATGCAATTTCTCGCTTCACCTTTTTCTTTCCATCGGACATCGTACCAAGCTCTTACCATTCTTGTTTTCAACCTTTGAGGATCATCCCCTTCTTTGTAAAAGTAGCATTCCACTGCGAGACCAAAGGGTTTAGCTGAATTTGTATACCCGAGTTGTCGTCGGGCTAAAATCGGATTGTAGTTAATTCCTCCTTGTGTACCAATGAGGGGTACGTTGGCGAATTCTCCACAACTTTCAATGGTTTTTGTACCACAGTGAGCCAAGGTATACCAACGGATATCATTATTAGTAAGAGACATAAGTCTTCGAGGCCAACGCAAGCCTTCTCGGTTTTCTGTGAAAATAGGAGACTCGGGTAAGTGTGAAACAATCCATTGGAACAACAGAGGTGCACAACAAACAATGATTCCACCGCCTTGGCGATTCCTATGATGAACAGAGAAATACATGTCACCAAGCAAAGTCGGAACAGGATTTCCAATCAGAAAGACCTTTATGGCATTGATATCAACAAAGTCGTTGACGTTGGGAAACAGAACTAACCCATAGATGAGCAGGGCTAGTACAGCTTCAAAAGCTATCATGCTACTAGTTTCGATGAAATCAAAGGCTTTCTTTATTAGGAAGTGTGAAGTTAGACCCGGGAGGTTTCCTTTGGTAGTCCAATTACTCTCTACTTCAGATTTCTTCAAGTGGATACTTGCTGCAATGACGTGTGACTTAGGAATGGCTTCCAAACCATTGTAGGGTATTTTGTCAGACACAGGAATACCCAAAAGATTGGCGTATTCTTCCAAGGTTGGTACCAACTGGTAGTCTGGAAAGGTAAAACAACGGTAGACGGGATCATAGAACTGAACTAGAGTTTTGAGAAGTCCTTCATCAACATGAGTATTCAGGATAGGCAAAAGCTTTCCATAACTTTTCCTAAAATCCGAAGGATCTTGTACAAAAGATGATAACTCTATCAGTTTTCCCACATCAGGCGCTTTGAAACCATATTTCTTGGTATGCCTCTTTACCTCTTCCATAACTTAATCCTAATGTTTGCAAAGAAAATTTCTCTAAATCTTTGGAAAAATCATGTTTTTTATGGAAAAAGATGGGTTTTCTAATGAATGTATGCATGCGTGGATGCATGAATGCCACATATTCAAACATGGTAAAACAGACATGGTAATACGAACATGGTAACGCAAACATGGTACTACAAACATGGTAACACAAACATGGTAATTCACACAAGTTCAAAGGTCCAGCGTCACGAGCATGAGGTCAGAGAACCAAAAATGGGATAGATCTAGTTAATCACCTGCACAACATGTTCTACTGATACGTCAGAGTCTACATTTTTCTTTCGGATATTACCGGCCTTCCACAATTCATCTCATGAGCCAGTAATATTCTCAAGAAAAACTCGTCTGAGTGTGGTTCTCCGCATGACAACTATCCAAGTCTTCACCTGGATCGTTTCTGCACCATGTCCTAATAAGGCCAGGATGGGTTGGGGTTCTACGGCCAACTCAGCTTCTAAAGTTCAATGCAGCAATAATGTTTTCGCTACGAAACATGCTAAACATATATTACCAACAAGGAACCTCCACTGAGCGGAAGGATTCTCACGTACGCCTGTACATGACTATACCCTCCACCTAATTTCTTATGTGTACTTAATCCGGGTTAGGATTTGTCCATAATGTATCACTTGTAACAGAACCACGCAAGTAACAGAACCAAAGAATCACACATGTAACAAAAATTAAAATAAAAAACAATAACTAGAAATAACCCTTCCTTTGGAAACAATAAAAAGATGCCAATCCCCAGTGAAGTCGCCATTTTTCTGTCGCGGGCGAAAAATCGTTTTGTTCCTCTTTTTTGTGGGATGAGACACCTGATGCCTTCTTTGGGCTCGAGTGCTCATAAAAAATGATTTTTCTTTGTTTCGACCAAACTTTTTATTATTTCCAAAGGAGGAAAAGGAAAAAAGCTGCAATAACCTAAAAGGTGGGGGGAGAGATCTTGGGTAAGAGGGTTGGTTATACGAAGGGAAGGTATTAGCACCCAACGTATCTATAGTACTCTATAGGATTCTTTATTGTTTTTCATTCTATGTTACGGTGGAGGTTCTATTGTGAAATAGGTGGGACCTAAGGTGTTTGTTTGATTATGCTCGCAAAGATCATCGCGATCCTCTGCATACATATCCCTTAGAGGGAATCAGAGCATCTGTAGCTCGGGGTCTACGGGTGCTAAGGTTTGAATGGTTTTTTTTGTTTTGTTTTGCTCGCCAAGGATCGACCTTGTGCCTACGTATTCTCAAAGGGATGTTGAGAAAGTCAGAGCAATCGTAGTTCCCACTTATGCTAGTGGAAGCAAAGGAAAAGAGACAAATGTCATCTAAATGTTCGATGTATCTAATCTATATCATCACATACATCTGTTTGTTTTTGTTTGAAAATCTTTTCATTATAAGCCCTGGGCCATGCCACTTATGGCGCTTAGAATGATAAAGATGTTTTTGTTTGTTTAACCAGCCTTGTGGCAAAAAACTTTCAATGAAGTCAGCCTTGTGACAAAAAGTTTTGATTAATCAGCCAGCCTTGTGGCAAAAGTTTCAATGAAGTCAGCCTTGTGACAAAAACTTTGATTAATCAGCCAGTATGGTGGCAAAACGGTTTGATTGATTAGCCAGCCTTGTGGCAAAAAAGAAGTTTGATTGATTAGCCAGCCTTGTGGCAAAAAAGTTTGATTGATTGATTGTTTGTGATGATATAGAAGAGATACTCCTATCATAGAGATGATAAATGTCTAATCTCCTAGGGTATTTTGATTTGGATATTTGGGATGCTTATAAGAAGCCCGTGGGTCCTTGTACGAAGCCCAAGAGGAGGCTATCCGAGGGTCCTTGCATTGTAAGCCCAAGAGGAGGCTATGGGAGGGACAATCCAGGGTCCTTGCATTGTAAGCCCAAGAGGAGGCTATGGGAGGGTCACTCGTTTGTACAAAGCCCAAGGGGAGGCATGGTATAGTTGGTTTGAGCTCTTAGAGCGATTTCACCGGGAAACCATACTCTATGTCCTAACCTAAACTAGAGAGATTCTTTGCACGAAGCCCAATAGGAGGCTATGGGGAACCTAGTGTTGTACTAAGTTGAACAAGCATATATAACACAATCACAAGTATGAACAAGTACGAACAAACATGAACAAGTACATGAACAAATATGAACAGTTATACATATATGACAAAGTGCGTGTATATAATGGAGTTTATGAAGGAAATATACCTGTAAGCATGATCCATTTGTATACACAGGGCTCGGGACTTTATATTCGGGGAGAGGCCCTCTTGAATTTATTCAAAGCTATGTAAACAGGTATTTACAAAGGGGCTCGGGACTTATACCTACATGGAGGCCCATGGTATTTTTGGGAAGATTTAAAGAAAACCTTCATTTTTGGTTTGTTATTCAAAGTTAAAAAAAACAGATTGAGATATGTACAAAAATGTATGTGTACAATGAAATACCTAATTTCATGTACAGGAATGGGTATGTACAAAAGGGGCTTGGGACTTATACCTACATGGAGGCCCATGGTATATTTTTGAAAAGTTTTGTTTGAAAATATTTTATTTTGAAAAAGTTTTATTGTTTAAAAAACTGTACAAAAAGAAAAGAAATGGGACTTACACTCTCTAATATTCGAGAGGCCCCACATCGTTTTGAAAATGAGTTACATGATTTGAAAGTGAATTGATTACTGTTGTGAAAACAGTTGATTGAAAATGAAGTTGAATTGAAGAAAACAGACAAGTAATTCGTTTCTGCGGTTATGGAGTTTTAAGCTTACCTCGAAGAATGAGAAATTGAATTTCTGAGTTTGAGGTGTTACCGTGATCCTCAAATGATGTACTTGGAATAAATTAGGATTTCAACAGATGTTAAGCATCCTCACCAGCAGAAAAGAATGTCGAATAAGTTCACAGCTTTCAGCATTCCATGATCATCCAGTAATTGTTTATGGATTTCTACAGCAAATGGAAGACCAAACAAACAGAAAAAACAGAGAACAACAGAGAAATAATCTCGAAGTCTCGGATGCAGTTAGAAAATTCAAGTGATATAATCAAATAAAAGTTTAAATGATTAACTACACAAGATAATATGAGAATATCAAATTCAAACAAAATTAATCTAAGAAAAGATATTTTTGTGTTTTTCATGGAAAAAGAAAATAATTAGAAAACATAAAATCAAATATGCATCTAAAATATTTTTTTGGAGTTTTTTCAATAAGGATTAGAAAATCAAACTAAATCCTATATTAAAATAAAAATACTAAGTCTTTTTTATGCAAACAATCTTTTAAAGAAAATTAAAAGAAATAGTTAGTAAAAAAAACCAAGTAATTGGGCCAGAGGTGTGCTGAAAATCGGATGGGGTGTGCAAAGCAAATAAAAAACATCATTGGGCTGGACCGGGTCGGGTCAGGTGGAACCCGGATCCGCCCATATGTTAGTTAGCAAGAGGATGGGTTAGAAAAAACCCTAAAAAACACAAAAGAGGCAACGCCTCTGTGTTCTCTCCCTCACGTATTTTTTCTGGAAAAATAACTTGGGAGAACAGATTATCTCTTCTCGGTTCTTTCGATCGAACAACAACAACAAGCTTTCACTCGGATTCGCGGTCCCTCTCGAGCTCACAGTCTCTCTCGCGGTGCTCTCTCTCGGAACAACAACCGAACATTCTCTCTCGGTTCTCTCTTCACTCGCGGTAACAACAACAAAATGATGCTCTTTTTCTTTTTTCTGTGAATGAACAATAACTGTGCTTGCTCTCTCTTGATTTCAACACAACAGTAACTTCCAGCGACCATGGGAGGAGCTTGGAGACTCTCGGTTTTTATGATCCAAACCAAAACAGGTTTTGTTTCCAAACTTTGCTTTCATTCTGTTTTGAATTTGCTTATTGCTTCAAAAATTAGCTTGGCCCTTTCTCATTTCCGATTTAGTGACAATTGTTTTATACTCTCTGTATTCTGTTTTCAGTGAAGCACAAGAACAACAAACTTGCAGTAACAATTAACAGTAATATTGAGAGCAAGAGCAGAAATGATTTACCTACGGCAAGGAGATTTTTGCCGGTTTTGATGTTGAGGTATGTGCCTCTGATCGCTGCTTCTGGAAAATTGTTGTTGATTGTATGATTCAGATCTGCTGCTTTGCTAATTGTTGTGTCTCTGAACCTTTATTGCAACTGTGGTTGTTGCTGAATTGGGACTTTGTTGTTGTTGTCTCTGCGTTTTTTCACTTGCAGCAACAACAACAGTCTTCGAATTTGTGTATTTTACTCAATTTCGTTCTCCATGACACAATTGGTTTCCTTTTTTATGATAATAACATATGCTTTCTCTTTTTTTCTGGAAATTTTGTTTTAACAGAGAAACATGTTCATAGCAACAACAATATTGAGAAAAAGAGTGAAATTAACTTACCTACGGCGATGAGGTTTTCGCCGGATTATTGTTGAAGGTACACCTTGAATTCCTTATTGTTACTAACAACCTTGAATTGTTACTAACAATTTCTCTAACACCTTGCTTGTTGTTGTAGGCTTTTGATGAAGATGGCCACCACCTCTTTGGATGTTAGGGAGACTTGAAGATGGACTTCAAGTTGGAACTCTCCACCAAGGTATGAAGAATTTCTTCTTCACTCTCTTCAAACCATGGAACTTTGTAACTAGGAATTCTCACTTCTCAAGTGGTTTTCTTTGGTTTGAAGAATTGCTTCTTCTTGCCAAGAAACTTGAAAACTATGAGAGAAAAGAGAGAAGTGAGAAAGCTAGTAGTATAGTAGCTTTGGTGTGATTTGCAATGAAGTGAAGCCTTCTATTTATAGGAAAAGTTAAGGGTGTGTTTGGCACTTGGTAAACTTGATTGGCAAGATACAATCATTGCAAGGAATAGAATAAGAATAAAAATATTCTTTATGAGATATTTCTCTTGCAAGTGGACATGGAATATCTCTTTGATTCCTTTTGTTTTGTTTTAATCTTTTTTTTTTGAATTATTGAACTTTTGCTAATCTCACCCCTTTTTGTTTTCCTTTTTTATGTGACATGAGCATCATTGAGGAAAGCATGAAGAAATTTGATTTTGAAGAATGAAGACTTTGAAGAATGAAGAATTCAAGAAAGTCTTTGAAGCTTTTTTTCTTTTTCTTGTAATTCCAATTCATTCCAACTTTAAATTGTATGAACTTTGCATTCTTGAAAATGAATGGAATTTTGTGATTCTTGAACTTTAGATAAAGTTCCCTTGTAATGCATTTGAAATTTAGAACTTTGTTCATGTAAAAGAACTTCACTTGTAATGTTTGAATTTCTCTTAGAATCCTTGAATGGATTTGCTACTCAAAAATGAAGTTTGAATTTTCTTGAATGAATTTTGAATTTGAAATTCAATTCCCTTTGATATAGAAAATGATGGGAAATCCTTGGAGTAATGTGAAGAATGTTCTTCCACCAATGAACTTTTAATTCTTGAATTTATGGTTTTAGAACCATACTTGAAGCAATTCTTTCAACAAATTGACTAAAAGATATTTCTTGCAATTTTCATGAATTGTTCCAAACTTATACCAATTTTCAAATAATCCATATGAATCAATTCTTCACCATGATGAATCCATAGGCCAAAATCTTGAAATAGATTCCAAACAAAACTCTTGAAACACACAAATTGGCAATGGTGCATTTAAAATGAAAGCACCCACGTACATGAAATTATCTTGCAAAGAATGAGTGAATGAATGAACAACCCTAATTTGGTCGATTCAAAGCTTTTGAGCTTGTCGAAGTGAATTTTTTTGAAGATTATTGAAACCTTTGATTGACTTCTTGGGGATTTTTAGGGTTTCCCAAATGTGATCCCTGATTTCAGTCCCTGATAGTTTAAAACCCTAATTCTGATGATTTGAAATTTCACTGTTGATCAATCCTTGTGTAGGAGATATTCTGAGCCAATGGATTAGGTCAAAATGATGCACTTGGGGTCTTGAAGTCATGTCCCAAGTCATTAGGTCAAATCCTGAGCAAAAGTCAAGAGTATGCTATCTTCAGTCAAAACCCTAATCTGGTTGGTTTAGAGCCTTTGAGCTTGTTGAAATGAATCTCTGAGGACCAAATATTGATTGTAGATGAAGATGATTCATTTGAAATGAAGAGAGAACAAAACCCTAATTGATTGTTACTTGTACTGATGAGTGATTTCCTGATCAAATCCTGCTGAGTCACAAGTAACAAACACAGGCTATGCAATTTGTTAGAGATGCAAATGATGCATATGCAATGATATGAGGTGGTATCTTAGGTCAAAAATTGGGGTATGACAGGATCCACCACTTCCTCCTACTAATCCTCCATACTAGTAAAAAGTTGACTCTCATTGTACTTTTCACAAAGGTGTTCCTAGTCACACTGTTGATAATTGTTATCCTTTCATGAGTGAAGTTCAAAAACTGGTCCGAAGTGGCATGCTCACCTTCAGGGATGTTAATCCAAATGTTCAAGAAAATCCTTTGCCCAATCATGGGTCAGCTTCAGTAAACATGGTGCATGAATGCCATGGAAGGTATCAAGTCTGGGATATCCGTTTAATCATATAAACATTTGTTCAGGTGCATATCAACCTATGCAGATTAGCTTTCTTTCAATATGATCATGCTGCTTGTAGAATCTGTTTTGAGAACCCCCGAGGGTGTCGAAAAGTTAGAAGGTAAATTCAGAAGATGTTGGATGAGAGGACTCTCCATATTACTTATGAGAGAGATGAAGGTACTGAAGTGGATGTAGTAACTGCTGAAGTTAATGCTCCAAAAGTTGTAGAGGTACCCTATGATAGTCATAATATTGCCATTGTTCCTCTCACAATTCATATGCCAAAGCCATTTCCTTATAATTCTAGTACTAATGTTCCCTGGAAGTATGGTGCTACAATCATGGCTGGAACAGAAGAAGTTAAGCCTGGTCTTGTGCCAACTATTGTAAACATTGCTGATGTGAGCCGTATGACTCAAAGCGGTCATTTGTTCGCTCAAGTTCCTCCTTAGAAGGAAAAGCCAAAAAATAATAATCTGTTTGCTCAAGTTCCTCCTCAGAAGGATGCGCCTAGAAGGGATTTTGGTAAAGAATCTATGGCCGTAGAGACGGTCTTTAAGACTAAAAACGATGATGCGGAAGACTATTTATTATGGAAGACTATTTGCTGTGAATGACAAACTAATAACTGTTTATGGAGATAAAACTATGTTTGTTAGTCAATTGTCATCTGCTCCAAACATCGATGCTAATATCGAAGAAATTGGGACTCAAATCCAAGCCTTAGAAATTGTCAATTGTGTGCACGAAAAGAAAGTTGGCGCATCTATTTCCTTCTGGAAAGATGCCTAAGAAGTGGTTGAACAAGGATGGTACGAAGGTTGGGGAATGTCATCGAACTTCCTACCATCAAGAACAAGAGTGGTATAGGGTTCATACCTCGGAAGTTAAAGGGGAAGAAACCATAATCTATTAACTACGACAAATTTCTACACAAGACCTATCAAAGTGCTGGCTTCATCAATCCATACGATGAAGACATAGCTGTTGTCATTGAAGACGCTCCAGAATGTTCAATCTTTGTGACGCATGGAGAGGCTAGCTCCAGTTGGACCTCCATCAATATTTCCTCTATTGTTCATGAGTCTAAGTAATTTTCTGTCTTTTTTAAAAAATCCTTTCGCTCAGGCCAAGGAAAAAGAGTATTGTGTCGGGCTGATTAAAATAATTCCTTTTGTTCTTCCCAAGAAAAAGTGAACTTCTGTAGGGATTCGTTTCAAATCATTAAATAAAGAGCAATTTTGCTTCCATTTTGTTTATCGTTTATCTTTTTCATAAAATGGTAACACTTAAAAAACCAATACTAAAAAATAATTTTCAAAATTTGCACATAAACTATTGCATTCTCTTATCTATTTCTAAAATAAAGCATAAATCATGTGCATATTATCTCTTATTAAACCCATTGAAAACAATGATCCTAGGCCCTCTCCCAACTTTGAATATCCTGTGTACGAAGCTGAAGAGGAAAGTGATGAAGAAATCCCTGGAGATATCACTTGTCTTCTTAAGCACGAGAAAAAGATCATTGAGCCACACAAAGAGCCTTTGGAAGTGGTCAATCTGGGTACTAAAGAAGAGAAAAGAAAAGTGCGAATTAGGTCATTGTTAGAAACAAGCGTCAAAGAAAGAATGGTTAAACTGTTGAAAGAATATGTGGATGTCTTTTCTTGGAGATATCAAGATATGCATGGATTGGGTACCATCATTGTAAAGCAAAGACTGCCATTAAAACCAGAATGTCCGCCGGTCAAGCAGACGTTAAGAAGAACTCATCCAGAATGGCAGACAAAATCAAAGAAGAGGTTCAGAAGCAGATCAATGCTGGTTTCCTCGCTACATCAGAATATCCTTAATGGTTGGCCAACATAGTGCTTGTTCCCAGGAAGGATGGAAAAGTAATAATGTGCGTTGATTATCGAGACTTGAATAGAGCTAGTCCAGAGGATGATTTCCCATTACCACATATTGATATGCTGGTTGATAGCACTTCTAAGTTTAATGTCTTCTCATTTATGGATGGATTTTATGGCTATAATTAGACCATGATGGAGCATGAAGATATGGAGAAAACATCTTTTATCACACCTTGGGGCACATTTTATTACCGTGTGATGCCATTCGTTTTGAAAAATGCTAGGGCAACTTATCAATAAGGAATGACAACTCTCTTCAATTATATGATACATAAAGAAATAGAAGTGTGTGTGGACGACATGATTGCAAAGTCTGTGTCTGAAGATAAGCATGTGGAGCACTTGCTGAAGTTGTTCCATCATTTGAGGAAATATAAACTTCGTTTGAATCCTAGCAAGTGCACTTTTGGTGTCCGCTCTGGGAAACTCTTAGGCTTCATTGTCATCCAACGAGGTATTGAAGTTGATCTCGAAAAGGTCAAGGCCATTCAAGAAATGCCTTCACCAAGAAGAGAAAAACAAGTTAGAGGATTTCTTGGACGTTTGAACTACGTCTCCAGATTTATCTCTCACGTGACTGCAACTTGTGGACCAATCTTCAAACTTCTCTGTAAGGACCAAGAGTGTAAATTGACAGAAGAATGTCAGAAAGATTTTGATAGTATTAAAGAATACCTACTGGAACCTCAAATCTTAATCCCTCCAGTAGAATGGAGACCGTTGATCATGTATTTGACCGTGCTTGAAGATTCAATGGGATATGTCCTGGGTCAGCAAGACGAGTCTGGTCGAAAAGAGTATGCCATTTATTACTTGAGCAAAAAGTATATCGCCTATGAAACAAGATATTCACTGCTCGAGAAAACTTGTTTCACTCTTGTATGGGCTACTCGCCGACTAAGGTAGTACATGTTGACCCATACGACATATCTCATATCCAAAATGGATCCAATGATGTACCTCTTTTAAGAAGTCTGCTTTGACTGGATGAATTACCCGCTGGTAGATGTTGTTATCAGAATATGATATCCAATATCGTGCCCAAAAATCCATCAAAGGAAGTGTTCTGGATGACCATTTAACTCATCAACCAATTGATGATGATCAATCATTACAAGATGACTTCCCAGATAAAGAGATTATGTATTTGAAATCAAAAGATTATGAAGAGCCTTTACCGAAAGAAGGACCTGATCTTGAATCTCGATGGGGTTTGATCTTCGATGGAGCTATTAACGCTTATGGTCATGGAATCGGGGTAATCATTGTCATGCCACAAGGTTCTTACATACCATTTACTGCAAGACTAATGTTCGACAACACCACTAATATGGAAGAGTACGAAGCTTGTATCATGGGAATGGAGGAAGCCATTGATCTTAGAATCAAGATTTTGCATATGTATGGAGATTCTGCTCTAGTTGTTAATCAAATCAAAGGAGAATGGGAGACTCATCATCATAGCTTAATTCCTTATAGAGATTACGCCCGAAGACTGTTGACTTTCTTCAACAAAGTTGAATTCCATCACATACCTCGTGAGGAAAATTAAATGGCAGATGCATTGGCTACTTTGGCTTCTATGTATCAGGTGGAGTTCCCAAATGAAGCGCCTTAAATTACAATCATTCGTCTTGATAGAACGACTCATATATTAGCTGTTAAAGAAGTCACCAACGACAAGCCATGGTTTTATGACATCAAAATCTTTCTCCAAAGACAAGAGTACCCACCTGGGGCATCTAGAAAAGATAGAAGAACTTTGAGAAAATTGTCTGGTAATTTCTTCCTAACTGGAGATGTACTCTACAAAAGAAACTTTGACATGGTGTTACTTAGATGCGTGGATAGACGCAAACCTCTTAATGCAAGAAATTCATGAAGGATCTTTTAGAACTCATTCCAATGGATATGCAATGACAAGAAAGATGGTAAGAGCGGGTTACTATTGGATGACAATGGAATCTGAATGTTAAAAATATGTCAAGAAGCGCCACAAATGCTAGATCTATGCTGATAAGATCCATGTGCCTCTGACGCTTCTCAAAGTTATCTCTTTTCCATAGCCTTTCTCTATATGGGGAATTGACATGATTGGTACGATTGAACCAAAGGCTTCAAATGGACACCGTTTCATCCTGGTCGCCATTGATTACTTCACCAAATGGGTCTAAGCTTCTTCCTACACCAATGTAACCCGACAAGTAGTCGTGAGGTTTGTAAAGAATAACCTCATCTTTTGCTATGGTGTGCCCAACAGAATCATTACTGATAATGGTTCCAATTTGAACCACAAAATGATGGAAAAGTTGCGTGATGAGTTCAAGGTCGAGCATCACAATTATTCTCCTTATCGACCAAAGATGAATGGTGCGGTAGAGGCAGCTAACAAGAATATTAAGAAGATCATCCAAAAAATGGTCGTGACTTACAAGAACTGGCACGAAATGCTCCCGCTCGCTCTGCATGGATATCATACATCAGTTTTCACTTTAACTAGGGCAACTCCTTTCTCCTTGGTTTGTGTCATGGAATCCGTACTCTCGATATAGGTTGAAATTCCCTCCATGAGGATCCTAATGGAAGCCAAATTATCAGAAGCTGAATGGTGTCAAGCTAGGTATGATCAGTTGAATCTCATTGAAGAGAAGAGAATGACTGCTTTGTGTCATGGTCTGCTTTATCAAGAAAGAATGAAGAGAGCCTTTGACAAGAAAGTTAGACCTCAGAAATTCAAGGAAGGTGATCTCATGCTCAAGAAGATATTACCTCTTCAACCAGATCCCAAGGGCAAATGGACTCCCAATTATGAAGGCCTATATGTTGTGAAGCGAGCCTTCTCAGGCGGTGCTTTAACTCTCATGACTATGGATGGTGAGGAATTCCCGCATCCTATGAATGCCGATGTGGTCATGAAATACTTCACCAAAAGGAAAGAAAAAGAAAGCTCTCTAAGTTGAAAACCTGAAAAAGGCGACTTAGGAAAAATGAGCGTCTCGGGGGACTGAAAAGCTGAAAGGGCAGTCCAGAAAATAATTAGAGACAAGGTTAAAATCACGCTATTAAAAAAATGAAAATACAAAACATTTTCTTAAAACTCGTGGATACGAAAGGAGATGTTGACTTTGGTTCCCAAGGAAGTTAGTTCTCAAAGTGAGAAGTTAAGCATTGAACAAATTATTCCCATAAAGCAGCTGAGTCTTGACACAAGTTGTCTCTAACTGAAGGCAGGTTTTTCTTCTCGGAATGTGTTCCCTTTTCAACGGGTTTTATTCTCAGAATGGATCCTGTCGATAGTAAAGATTGATTTGAGAGTGCTCTCTCCCCATCAAGTTTTGTCTCAACAGAAGATGTTATTGACGATCGGTCGAGTATCTGGTTATACCTCGGTGTTGTCATTTCCCATGTGGTTATCTCTATTATATATGTCTGTTTCGTTAGCATATGCATTACATTCATTCATCCATTCATATTTTCTCTACATACATGCACATTGTTTGCATCCTTTTGATATGAGAAACTTTGTTACTGTTACTCCCCAAGCAATGTCTTTACTCCCTCCATTTAAGCAACAGCTTTAGGCAGAAAGACCCATAATCCTCGTGTTCCCCAAAGAGTTTTTCCCTCATGGGGAGACTTTATTTTAGCTTATTTATCTATCTAAAGATAGGATGAACCCTCATTTGAGCTTGTTCCTCGTTGAGAAGTGTCTTGATTGGATGTCTCTTTCCAATTTAACCTTGGATTGAACTTTGTCTCCATCAGATATGATTATTTGGATCAACGAATTTTGGATTCTAAGAGTGCATTTATTTTGCACAGTGGAAGACTTGGTCTCCTCAAAAACCTGTTTGTGGTTCCTCAGAAAGTTGGATTTAAATCCCCAACAATTGTTATTGCAGTTACTTTCAGATTTATTATCCGACAACAAGTGATGGTCTCTTTATTTGAGCAACTTGTATGTCCCAGATTTTTTTCTTGAAAGAAGATGACGGTCTCTACGGAGCAATCAAGTTATTTCCAATGAAGAAACTTGTGAACAGTTGGTCTCTCAGCGTCAGAGACAGTTCATGATAAAAGTTCCGATGAATGGTTAGCCTTCTCAAGATGATGAAGACAGTCTGTTGAAGAATATGGTAGCTATCCCTTATGAATGGTTAGTCTCTCCAGCATCCGAGACAGTTCATATTGAAGTTTGTTCTTTCCCAATGAATGGTGAGTCTCTCCAGTGTTAAAAACAATTTATTATGGAGCCCGATGTTTGCTTTCCTTATGGATGGTGTGTCTCTCCTGCATCAGAAACAGTCCATGATGAAATTTACTTTCCCCGGTGAGTGGTGAGTCTTTCCAGTGTCAGAGACAACTCATGGTAAAATAATCCTTGATATGAGAGAATCCATAACGTGTCCTTGTCATTACGAGAGAATCCGTAATTGACTCGTTTTGTTTGTTCCCCGCAAAATTCGGAGTCGTGCATTCAGGTCATGACGTATATGTGGGATCTCAAAGTCCAAATTGTGCTATCTTTTTGTAGTTAAGTCCCTCATACCACGCTGTTACGAATATTTCCATCTTCCCTGCATCAAGTATAAGGAACTTAAATAGGGGCAGCTGTTGTACCTCAATTTTTGACCCTTGGATCCCATATTATTTTATGCATAGTATTGTCATCATCATCATTACCATCATTGTCCATATATAATTTACTTACCCAAATATACAAAAAAAAAGATTTGTGTCTTGCTTGTTGCTTGTTTCCCAAGGTAGGTGAGTGATCAAGGAGACTCAGGAAATTAGGTTTTTGAGGCCCCAAAAGAATCTCAAGCATTCTCACATTCTTAAATGGTTATCCTCATCAATATTCAAGTCCAAATGTGGCTCAATTCAAGATCAACCACTTCCAATTTCACCTGGCACACAAATTAGGGTTTCTGACCTAATTCTTCTAGAGGGTTGACTTTTAATTAGGACATAGCTCCATGGCTCAAAACATGATTCAAGAATCTCCAATTCCTTATTATAAGCCACTCGTGTCATTCATTTAAAGAGGAGAGCTTGATTCAATTGAAAATCACAAGAATGCAATTCATTTTGAAAAACGTCAACTGTCCAAGACTACCTTTGACTTTTGGGAAATTTGGTCAACTATGGACTTTTGAAGATGAAAATCATTAACATATGATTATTGAAGTCATTTGATCAAGAAAAATCAAGAAAATCAGTCAAGAATAAAAAGTCAACAAAAGTCAAAGTTGGAAAGTTCAAAGACTTAGAAAATTTCTAAGTGTTTTTCAAGTATTTTAGCCATAACTTCATGTGAAAGTAACTTCAAAATTCAAAACGGAACTTAAAAGTATTCCAACATGAAAGTTGTAGATCTTGATCCATACAACAACTTTGTCACATACAACTTTTTCCCAAAAAGTGAATCATTTGAGAGTTATGGGACCATGAGACTCCATGTGATCAGACTCAAACCCTAATGTTTCTCTATAAATAGAGACCATTTTTAAGCTTCAAAATACACCAGAAATCCCCCTCAAGTCTCTCTGAAACTCTCTCAAATCATAGTTGGTAAAATTTCTCCATTTTTGAGATTTTAAGTCCATAACTTCGAAACTCTCTTCTCTTGCAATCTCTTGGCAAATTAACCATTCAAACACCTTCGATATAGCATATAGACACTTGTATATGCATTAGAATCCAACTGAAACACTTGAATCCAAACCTCCATATTCCACTTGTTCATCATTGCAGGTCAAGGTCCACAGAGGAATCCAACCACTCTCAATCAAAGGTGAGCATTGCAATAGCTACCTGGGAGTTTAGTGAAGCTAACAGGATCACTACAACACTTCCAGACCTCCATTAATGGAGGTTTCGATATCTAGTTTCAAAGGTACAAAATTTTATTTTGAACTTAATGGTTTAAGCACCAATTGTTGCATTTCTTGATACCAGGTTGTTTGTTTTGATGTGCTGAATGAAATCCCCAAGGTATTAGATATTGATTGTTCATGTTAATCATTTCATTTGAAATTGAAATTCTAGGGTTCTTCATGTTTTCTGAGAAATTCAAGAGTTACAGTTAATATAAATGAATGAGTGATACATGATTGAGTTCGTGATTAAATTCTGAACATGTTTTCCTTTTACACTTTTGAAAATGGTTGAGTTTTGATGTTGATAAATTTCCAGAAAATCATAGTGTCGTGAGGTTGAAGATGAAGCTTCATTTTTTTAATTCATGGACTTGTTTTATTTTAAGTTTAATGCAATGTGTTTCATTAATGACTAAAGGAGCTGGCTCAGATGGCAAGTGCGCGTGTTACAAGGCTTTACTATACAAGGCGTGGGTTCGATCCACCCTTTTTGCAACTTTATGAATTATTTTCATTTTTAAGCACTTAGAACTTGTCTTCATATATTATTTGCAGTAGGTGCCTTATGACCACACACAAGCACTTGGCCCAGTGGCTAAGGTTTTAGCTTGTAAAGTTGAGGGTGTGGGTTCAAACCCCATTGGCTGCAATCCCTTCTTTCATACTACTAATTTCTTTTATTTCTTTTGCAACTTTTGTTAATTGATTAAGATAGCAAATTAACTTATTTTTAAGTGATTTTTTGCACACTTCTTATTTAAACTATCTATTTTATTAATATATTTTAAAAATCCAAAAATATTTATTATTTTATCATTTTAAAATTAAATTAATAACAAGTCTTTTATAAGTTTTGAAACCATTTCTTAAATCATTTTCTTTTGACTTTTTTTACCAAGTGAATTAATTAGGGCTAGGTTAAAATCAACTTTGATGATACCATGTTTCCATAGACCACTCCTCTAATAGGATTTGGTTTTTAATTAATCTTAAAATCAATTAGGTTTAGATGTGCTTCAAAACCCTAATTTCAAAAACCCTAAATTGAAACATCTTTGATCCTTAGATTCAACCATGTCAGTATAACTTGTAGCTTTGATCCTTTCCCCCCAGGGTGTATATACTTTGTGCTTAAGGGTAAATAAGTGAGTATAGCAAACATATCAATGTTTGTTATAACTTGTAGTTTTGTAAATACTCACTTTGACTTCCCAATTGCACTTAAGGGGTATGTAGGCCTAAGATGTGATATCTTACCGAGTTCACTATTAAAACCTTCTTTCTTCATCCTCCCACCATATTTAAAAAAAAAAAAAGTTTTATGACAATAATAGCAATAAAAAGGTTCCTACGGAGTACCGTAGATGTGAGGGGTGCTTAAAACCTTCCCCTTACATAACAAACCCCCCGTACCTAAATCTCTGATAATCTTATTAGTTTTGATTTTAAAAACTTATGTGGGTTTTATTTCGCTATTTCTCCCATTTCCTTTGGAAACAATAAAGCGAGATGGAGACTCTGTTAAAATCTCAGCTAAGTCAATCAATGGCTCTAGTTTCACAAATTTCCCCGCTACAATACCCTGATTCTCTGACATTGGTAATCGTCATTTGAATTGGTTAAATGGTGATTATATGGCATATTGGCCTTGTTCTAATTAAATGAGTAATATATATATATATATATATATATATATTGAGTTACAAAAAGGAAATAAATGGAATAGTTAGAATTCAAAGGAGATAGTTAGAAATGAACTATTTTGCAAGTTATTAAATACTACATGGTTAGGGGGCATTTTAGATATTGGCCATGCTAAATGAGAATAATAAGGGAGTTTTTGGTAGAGACAACCTCATTCCATTCCCAATTAGAATTTGGAAGTTAGAAAGAAGAAATATTCATCTCCAAAACCCATTTTTCGTATTCTTGGAGCAGCTCATACTAATAAAGTCATAACTTTTTACTCGTAACTCCGAATTAAGAAATTCTTGAAGTTCTGGAATGTACATAAAATTCCCTTAAATTTGGAATATTATTCATGTTGGGGGGTTCGTTATGAGGGAGATAAGCGAGTTCAAAGTCGGGTGATTCTTGCTGAATTTGAGTAGAAGTGAGCTACACGTTTGGTAGTGTTCGAAGAGAAACCTGAGGGCTACCAAGCCAGGGATGGAATCCAATATAAGTAGAATTAATTAGGAGTTAAACTCCCCCGCTTACAACTCCTCACTTAAAACCTACCCAATGTAATTCCAATCTATTCCTAGACCCGAGTATCTCCACTTACTCCCCCTCAATCACAGCAGTGATTACAAATAAACATTACACAAATTCAGAGAGAAGACACACTTCAAAAACACACTTTGATCTGCTTAAAAGCTTCAATCAAGAAACACACACTCGTGCTTAAAAGCTTAGAGTGACAATTAACAAAAACAACCTATTCCAACGCAATCATCAAAGACAATTGCTTGGAGTACAAGAGACAGCTACAGAACCATGGTTCTTCACAATTAACAATCTTTCTCTCTACGTTCCAAATTAGGATTGCAGACTTTTTATGTGAAGCTCTTGGGCCTTGGGCTTATTTTAGAAACACATCAGGGTTAACCAAGTTAACTTAATTTACACGCCATCTGCTTGTTACAGTATGTGCTGTCAGCGAAATCTTCTACACAAAATATTCAACACACAATAAAAGGTTTCCTAAATTGTAGATTGAGAGAAATCAGGAAACACAATTAATAAAATATAACAGCTCCTGCTGTCACACAAGGATGTCATGACATCGGTCATGACATTCACTAACAGAACCTGAATTAGTTTAACACATATGCAGCCTGCATAACACAATATCAAACATGTAATGACATCAGTCAAGACATTAAACATTCAGGTATGTTTTACCACAAATGCAGCCAACATGAAAAACATCTTCAATCTCCCCTTTTGGCAAATTTTTGGCTAAAAGAACCTGTCACACCATATCAGAGAAACACTTGCAGCAGAAACAAATCAAACAAGACACAATCACAATCAGAGCTAATACAGAAAAGACAACATACACCACTTGTATGCACACAGTGCTCAAACAGATCAAAACCAACCACACCACAAGAGCAGCACAAGCACAAACAGATCAACACAAAAATAAGCACATCAGATATGTTGATCACACAAAAACCATACTTGTTATTCTGGGGTGACATTACTACTTCTCCCCCTGTTTGGCCACAAAAGTTGCCAAAGCAAACTACCGTCTTCTCCCCAAATTCCAAATAGGTTCAAACAAAGCTTAAACTGAACGAAATCGAATAAAACGCAGAAAAAACTAAACGAAAGAAAGCAAAACAAAAGAAACAAACAAAACTCCAGCTGCATTTACTACATAGAGTCAGACCCACTTGAGGTGTCTGCATAACTTTCTTTCTCGGATCCATCAGCAGGACTGGCACTCTCTTCTTCCAATTCTTCTTCTGGTTCTACTTCCTTCTCTTTTTCATCTTCATCTTCCATTTCTACAACATCTGCAAATTCCTCATCCTCATCCATTTCTAGAGTACTTATCTTCTTTTCAATGGATATCTTCCTAGCTTCCAGCTCTTTGCAGGTCTCTTTTAATATTGCTATGACTTCTGCTTTTCTGGCCGATGCTCCAGACTTGGATGTTTCAGCCGATGTCATGACAATGTCTGGAACATGCGTACCCTGAAACAAATTATAGTGGAAAGCCAATGGGCTTTCTCTTTTGCATACTACATCATGCTCATTGGGAATGTTGGGATACTGAGTCATAATTATGCCACACGGGAGGGATGGAAATCCAATTGGACCCTTAACATTGAAGCTTCCAGCATGCTTCATAGTTTGGTCAAAAATATATGTTCCATAGTCAAACTTTGCCTTTGTTCCCACAACATACAGGAATCTGCCAAGAACAGTTGAGATAGTGGGCTTGTGATTCGTTGGTACCCAATTAGCTGGTCCTATCTTGTGAAGCATTGCATACTTGATGCTCAGCTTACTTGCAGTTAGTTTCTCTTTTAAGGGCCAACTTTTTACCTGCTTGGTTGTGATCACTTGACAAACCTTGTTGTCTATCACTTCAAGCTCGGGTTAAGCTTCATTTGTTCTTGCCAAGAAGTTATTAATCACAGAAGGAGAGAATGAAACACACTTACCTCTCACAAACACCTTTCTGAAGTCCACAATCTTGCTGTTTCCACAATCTTCAGATAGGTTCACCACAAATTCTTTGACCAGCCTCTCATAACATTTGGGAAGGTTTCACACAGTTTTTAATAGTCCAGCTTCTTGAATTAGCTCTAAGATTTCCTTGTTCTCAAGAGCATTTGGAGTCAACTCCCTTTCAACAGCCAGTCTCTTTTGGAGCACATATTTCAACCTGCTGGCACTGGAGGCATAATGGAATGACACATTATCAATAGGTATTTCAGGAATACTTGCAGCAAGCTTGCTTGTTGTAGGTTTCTTCCTTGATGGAATGTTAGGGACATCCCCTTCAACATCAGACTCAGATTCAACAATTTCCCTCTCCTTTCTTTTCTTTGGAACAACCTTGCTCCAAGACTTTGAGGGACCAACCCCTACACTCTTAGCCACAACTCTACTCTTGATAGGACCAGCAGAAGTACTCTTCTTCTTGATAGAGTCTTTGACAGTGCTCTTAGCTTTTGCATTCTTTTCAGGGAAACTTTGGGAAATAGCTTTGCCTTTTCTTCTAGTCATCAGCCTGTTGGCTACACTAGGATTCAATGAGGAAAGTAACTCGTCGTCAGAATACTCATCTAAGTCTATCACATTGGTACCTATTTCAGTAATGACCTTAGTGTGCTTATTCTCTTCGATGTCATCGACATCCTCAGTAAGATTGGTATTCTGATCGCGACTTTACGTGTCTATAAATCTGATAACTGCAAGTGCACAGTCGTGTCGTGTAGTTTTAAAAGATATTGAATCCACAGGGACTATGAATCGATCTACCGTTATCTAAGGTTACTATGTAAAGCTAAGGCTACTAATATTTTGATTGTTTCTAAAAGGGAAAGCTAATCGTGAATTCTAAGAAATATAATAATAACGTATATCAGTATGTATTTCGTCTAACTTAGGTGATCCGAAGGTCCATTGGCTATTGCATGCATTCAATTAAAGATCTTTATTAATTTAGTTGATTAAAAATCCTCCTCTCAAACTCTCGCTCTGTTGATTTAGACCACTATCCTAACTCATAATGTACACTCTCGCCATCCCATTAGATTTAGAAAAGGTTTTGCAAATGAACTTAGTTAATAAAATGCTTGCTTTATGAAGTTGTTATCTACTTAAATCCCCTAGTCTCAAACTCTCGCTCTGTTGACTCGGTTCATGCTAGTATTCCCTAACGTACGCTTTCGCCATCCCGCGTCGGGTTTAAAAACACTTTTTGAAAGTAAATAATTTCTAATTAGTTTTAATATGCTTTCTCCATCCTTAAAACTAATGTCCTATGTCTACTATCTAGTTAAGAATCTCAAACTCTCGCTCTATTGATTTTAACCTTAGTCGGCCTTAAAACCTCAAACTCTCGCTCTATTGATTTTAAGACTCTATTAATTAAATTAGACTAAAACCAAAAACAACTGATATTTAATAAAATATAATTAAGCCAATTTATTTCGGATCCCACGGTTAACTTACTTTACATACCGATATCTTAATTAGTTAGCCAGACATATTGATACGGTTAAACATGCATAAATTTGTTTGATTTATAATGAAAGGCATATTAAATAATATAAAGGCAATAAATAAATAACCTGAATAAAATTAACCTGAAATATATCTGGATCTTGAAGTACTCGAACTTCCGCCACAGGTCGGCTGGATCATTGTTCAAATATTATTGGGCGTAAAATTAAAAGGCAAGGAAAATAAAAATAAATCTAACGTAAGGCTAGATCTATAAAAGGTTCACAACAATTTCCGGTGTAGAAATTGTTATGAGAAAAAGAGGCGGTGAAATAAAATGCAGGAAAGAAATTAATGCTTAGAAATAAATGCTTGGAAAGAAATTCGTTAGCAAAAATTCGGACCCGGAGAACTGAGGTATCAGTCTCCTTTTATAGGTGAGGATCTGCAGATACGTTGCTTGAAAGTAGGGAGTTCTGACTTGGGACTCGAAGACGCACGTCTCCACTTTTTGAGAAGACCCAGGCAACGGACTTAAGACGTGCGTCTCAAGTGGAGAAAATATAGGAACGGTTGGAAACGAGCGTCTCCCTTGCATGACGTGGCAGAGAGACGTTGGAGACGGGCGTCTCCACGTGCTCAAGTGGTTCTTTCCAGCTCCTTCGTGGGCTGGGCTTTGCATCTTTGCATAATTGGGTCTTCTTTGCACCTCTTTCTTACTTCAACACCTCTCTTGCATCTTTTAAGAGTAAATAATAATGAATTTTGCTCCATTTCTTCTTCTTTTCACTAATAGTCTTGATATGAACTTAAAACCTGAAACATCGCAAATACCCGCATAATATCATAATAAAACAATATAATTAAAAGAAAACACTAATAATACTTATGGATTTTAAGCTAAATATACGATATAAAATCGTGTTATCAAACTCCCCCAAACTTGAACCTTTGCTTGTCCTCAAGCAAATAATAAGATAAAAACAAGAGGACAGCGAAATGAAATGCATATCCGCCACGTCGTTCGAGTCGTACTCAGCCACAGAGTGTTTTCATCGGAAACTTATGAGATGAATCTTAGCAATAAACTTACAGTAGCGGCATTAGACAACTCCCAGCATGCATACCAATCCGAATCATGCTATCATAGCTCGACCTTGACTTGTCACCTTGTTTTACCCGTTTCATTCGCGTGCAATCACATTAAGCCCATTATCTTGACACGCACATAGCAGAGTAGCCGGTTAGTGACTATGATCCTTTTATAGAGTTCTGGCACATTTATGTGGTATACTCCTTAGCGCTCATTTGTGGATTGTGGGGAATCAAACCGTAGTCCTTCCTACCAAATTCAGTACCAGGTAACTTCTGAACCAATCAACAATGAGTTTTTAATATCTGAGATTTGTGACTGTTAGGTTAAATGATTGTGTGAGGATCACCTTACTTAGTAGGTACATTTCTGTTGGCAGTTAAGCATATAATAATAATTATATGGATCATACACTTATATTCATCGACTCTCTGCGTAGTTGGTGTCTAAGACGGTGCCGACTGCTAGAATAAACTAATAAGGGTTACTTCAAAATTAAAGTCAATGGTTTCGGTATAAAGGGTATTCAAATCGGTTACGCATACTTAGGGGTTTTAGAGTGTCGGGACGATAAGGGTATTGTCTCGAATCTTTACTCTGGTTTCTATGTATAAGGTAAGTAGCTTCGTACTTCTCGAACGTGCGGGGTTATGCATTTATCGTTTGAAATAATTTTTGTTATGGCTCAAGAAAATGGAAAAGTTATAATAGACACGGGAATATGCATATAAGACTTAAAATTTCATAAATATGCTTTATTGAATTTGAAAAGAAACGTTACAAGGAAAGGAAATAAAGGAAAAATAATACTAAAGCGAGTAATACGACTCCCCCAGACTTAAACGATGCAGTGTCCTCAATGCATAGAAACTACTCCTCGTTGTTGCGGTTGCGAGAACTGCTTGTGCCTCTTGTACGAACACGTCGACGTCCATCAGTAGGAGAGCCATTTGCATGAAGGTTGAGATCATTCAATTGTGTAGCAATTTCTGTGTAATGGCCTTCGGTCCTAATAGCGTAGTCACGGTGCTCTTGTTGCATTTCTCGAATTAGCCTTAGTGTTTCGTTTTGATTTGTCTGCATAGCTTGAAAAAGTTGGTCTTGGCATTGAATTGCAGCATACATGGCATCGAGAGTAATTGGCGGAGGATTATTTTGAGGAGGTTGGTTGAAACCAGCATCTGCTTGGTTGAACTCTTGTTCCATTTCATCCACCGGCTCATTAGGATGTTCAGGTTGGTTTTCTTGAGGGTTTTCATTAACAAGCCTCCAACGCTGAATATAACGGATGTTGATTTTCTCGGGGCATGGCAGTATGACAGTTGGAATTAGAACTTTGTTGATGACCAGAGTGTAACGGCCATCATGACGGGGTGACACCAAGTGAGAGTCACGGCAGTAAGTGAGATCGAGGGACTGAACAGGCATCATGAGATGGGAAAGGGAGATGAGGTCGTCAGCGAGGCCTAAGGCATAGGCCAATGTGGTAATAATGCCGCCAAAACAGAAGGGATTTGTAGCGGGAGCGTTGATGCAGCCTTGGATGTGTTGGAGCATAAATGGTGCGGCGTTGATGCGAATATTATTTAGCGCACAAAATAAGAAAAATAACTCATTTTGGTTTACCTTGTGGTTGTTGGATCTTGCAAAAATAGTGTTACCCAAGACACGTTGAAAATAACGTATAGCGGGATTTTGAATGTGAGAAGTGTGAAGATTCCTCCAACCGGTAGCATTTTCGCCAGTCAGATTAAACCATAATTCAAAAGAGAGTTCCTCCCAAGGTCGGCCATGGAGTTCTTCGAAGATGGTGCGATGAGCATTTGGTGCATTAGAAAATTGCAAGTACGTAGCAACTTCTTCTTGATCTAAATTATATTCACGGTTAAACATCCGAAACTGGATGTTACCGGTTAAGAGTGGTTGATCAGAAGGAGTGTCGTAGTTGAAAGAGCTCAAGAACTCTAAGACTAACGGCTCATAAGTGGGTACGGGTTCGGTACAGAGATGGTGTAGGCTAGATTTTGTGAGTAAACGGGTGACACCATCTATTAGACCCAAAGTTTCTAGACACTTAGTGTTCACGAATTTCGTGGGGACAACTGAACGTTCATAGAAAGCAAGATATTTGGTTCGTTGAGCATTGTCGTCTTCCTCTCGAAAGATAATTTGTGAAAGGTCGGGAGGTGGTCTCTCAGGGCGCACACTTCGGATGACTGAACCCGGAGGCATATTGTGTTTAGGAGAAAAAAGTGTGGAGAGTAAAAGAGTAGAAAATGGTGTGGAGGTTGTGAAGATAAAGAATGGTGGTGGTATGGTTTTATAGTGAGGTTTGAAAGTGGTGGAGTAAAGATGGAATTAAAAGGGATTTATGGTGGTGTTTGAATTTTGAATGGAAGGAAGAATGGAAAATGATGTAGAGTTATGGAGGTGGTGATGGAGGGATGAATGTGGTTTATGGTGTTTAAATGGAAGAAATTATGGGGAAGAGGAAGAATATTGAATGATAAATTTTGAAATTCAAAATTCAAAATTCAAAGTGGGACTTATTGTGGTCTGCGTGGTCAAACGAACAAAGTAGCTGCTACACGCCCTTGGGAGACGCGTGTCTCAGGTGTGCAGTCTGCTGGGGGACAGTGTATGGAGACGGGCGTCTCTTGTCCTTTGCATGCAGATAGGTGGCCCACAGAGGTGGAGACGGACGTCTCCTAGCCTAGGGAACAAGCCTGTCTTGCATGTACTTTTGTGGTCGTGTTCTGACAGGTACAATAAAACATGATAAACAGTACAGAACATTGACATGCTATGTTACTATAAACAGCAAAATATTAGTGACCAGACTGAGTATATTATATGCATTCATGAATATATAGCAGTCAGATAGCAGAATAGATAAAACACAGTAGCAGTGATGAATAAAATATTGCATTTCGAATTAAAACTAGGTACTGAGTGTTAATAGTAGCAGAATAAAAAATGCATAAAATTAAATTCTAAACTAGGAATAAGAAATTTGCTAAAACTAGAAATAAAAATCTAATATTCTAAAAGTCAACATCTAGCCACGTCTGTTGTTTTGCACATTAGAATAAATGTGCTTGAAGACTTCGTCGAATTGAGCATTAACGGTGTCGATGAAATCAAAGAAGTGCATTTGTAGAGTGTGTAGCTCGTCGCGCATATGCTGAACTTCATGTTGAAGTGCATCTATAGCTTGGCCATGTGTGATCGGATGATAAGCATGCTCGATCCTCAGAGGAGTATTTCTCGGGCAACTGATTCAGCGGATGCAGCAGGATGTTGTTGTTCAGGCTCGACATCAGTCATATCTTCAGATTGATCTTCTTGTGAACCAGTAGGAGTCTCAGGCTCATACTCAGGAACAGGTTTATCTTCGGGTAGAGGCTCATATTCAGGCACAAGAATATCCTCGGGCATAGGTTCATACTCAAGGACAGGCTCGCCTTCGGGAGGATTCATGTCATAGTATCCAGGAGGAGTGTCAGGTTCAGATTTCGATACTTGCATGTCATCATCAAAATGTTCATAGGTTTGTGGAGTTTCAGGAGATGATTCTCTATCAGGAATCTGACCATAATAAAGCTAGTTAGCAGGGTTGTGCACACTCGTCCTTGGATTCGGTAAGGTGAACTGATCCAGTACTTTGTTATCAATAAGGAGGTCAAACTGATCAGGGCCAAGGTTTCCAATGATACCTCTGTTAAAGCAAAATTGAATGTCCATGGAGTTATAGGTACCAAAAGGTGTCAATCTAAGCAGTGGTATTCTCAGACCAATAGCATTTGCAATCATAGTGACGAATCCGCCGATCATAATAGGTGAAACTTCGTCTTGCATGATGCGCTCGAAGTTTGCTAGCATAAATGTAATAGCATTAACCGGACGATTCTGAGAGGTGCAGAACATGATGAACAACTCTTCTCTGGAAACTTCAGTGACATTCTCAGGTTTACCGAAAATGTAGTGAGCGATAATCTTATGCAGGTATCTGAAGGCCGGATTATGAATGCTCTCGGATTGAAACTCATGCTCTTCAGGATTATCGTTTCCAGTAATCTTACCCCAGAAATTTTCCAACTCCCAGTAAGCAAGATGTTCCTCTGGAACTGTGGTGTATGCATCCGCTCCATTAGGGATATCTAACATAGCAGCAAAATCACAGACACAAAACTGATATTCCAATCCAAAGAGTCGAAAAAGAATAATTCCTCTCCTCACTCCTTGTCCACAATTAGGCAGATAGGTCAATGAGCTCAAGAACTCCATAGTGAGCTTTCGGAAGGTACAGAATTTGCGGAACAGGTGAGAACTGGTCCAACCGATTTGGTTCAGCAAGTACATGACACTTTCGTCGATTCCTAACTTCTCCACAGTCGGGGGATGAGGATAGCGAGTCAAACCCATTTGCCTCTGAGCTAGCTTAGCATATCTCGCTTGTTGTCCTCTTCCTCGAAACACAACTTCCATATTGTCGACTTCTTGCATCTTGATGAGTTAGTAACTAAATAAGCCTATAAGTCGAAAAGTATGAAAATTAAGTCAGAATTAGGCTAGCGTTGGTAGAAATAAAAATTAAAAGATGTAACAAATTATAATAATTATAATTATAATTATAAAAAGATGAGATTTTTATAACAATGATTTAAAATATTGATTATAATTATAATAATTATTATAAGTGGTAAAAAGCATAAAAAATTAAAATAGAAGATTAAAATAATAACAAGATAAAATAAAATATTATATTTTAAATAAATAGAAAAAATAAAAACAAGAATAAGAATAAGAAAAATGAAATAAAAATGTGGGTTGTCTCCCACTAAGCGCTTTGTTTTATGTCGTAAGCTCGACGATTTAAATGAAAATCATTTTCTCGAATGAGCGGGCAGCTCGTCAAGTTTTAAAATTTGAATATTTTCATCGTTCTCGAGACGATGGTAATGTTTAAGACGTTTCCCATTTACGACAAAAGGTTCGACTGTTTTTCCTTTGATTTCTATCGCTCCGCTCGGAAATATGTTAGTAATTTCGAATGGACCAGACCATCTAGATTGTAGCTTTCCACGAAATAATTTTATTCGAGAATTAAATAATAGTACTTTATCCTATGCTAAAATTTTTCCTAGATATACGCTTGTCGTGCCATTTTTTTGTTCTTTCTTTATAGATTTTAGCGTTTTCGTAAGCGTCTTGTCTAAGCTCGTTTAATTCGTTTATGTCTAGAATTCGTTTTTCACCAGCAGTAGTGTAATTTAAGTTTAAATTCTTAATGGCCCAATAGGCTTTATGTTCCAATTCTACCGGGAGGTGACATGATTTTCCATAAACGAGTTTGAATGGGGTGGTTCCTATTGGAGTTTTGAAAGGTGTTCTATAAGCCCATAAAGCTTCATTTAACTTGGATGACCAATCTTTTCTAGATATAGCAACAGTCTTTTCCAATATTTGTTTTATTTATCGGTTAGAGAATTCTACTTGTCCGCTTGTCTGTGGATGGTATGGTGTAGCTACTCGATGATTCACTCCATATTTTCGAAGGAGTTTTTCAAGGATTCTTGTAATGAAATGAGATCCACCATCTCTAATTACCAGTCTTGGTACACCAAACCTAGGAAAGATAACATTTTTAAAGAGTTTGATCACTACTCGTGTGTCGTTTGTAGGAGAAGCGATAGCTTCTATCCATTTCGAAACGTAATCGACAGCTACGAGGATATATTTATTTCTGAATGATGATGGAAAGGGACCCATAAAGTCTATTCCCCAGACGTCAAATATTTCTACTTCTAGAATGCCTTTTTGAGGCATTTCTTCTCGTCTTATGATATTTCCGGTTCGTTGACATCTATCACAGTTTATAACGGCAAAGTGAACGTCTTTCCATAGATTAGGCCAGTAAAGTCCAGATTGGAGGATTTTAGCACAGGTTTTAGACGTGCTAGCATGTCCTCCATAAGGGGCTGAATGGCAATGCGTTATTATACTTCCTATTTCTTCCTCAGGTACACAACATCTAAAGATTCCATCGGGGCCTCTCTTAAAAAGAAGGGGGTCGTCCCAATAGTATTGTTTCAGGTCATGGAAGAATTGCTTCTTCTGTTGGTAGCTTGGATCAGGGGGAAGTACACCAGCGGCTAAGTAATTTACGAAATCCGCATACCAGGGTGTAATGGTCATTGCAAAGGTGGTTGCAGCAGGTTCGTCGGGATTATTTCTTTCTAGTTGAGCTATACGCTTATCGTAAGGAAAATCATCATTAATAGGTACGGTTTCAGGTTCTAGGTATTCTAAACGAGAAAAGTGATCTGCTACTACATTTTCTGTTCCTTTTTTATCTCTTATTTCTAAATCAAATTCTTGCAATAGCAAGATCCATCTTAAGAGTCTCGGTTTAGCATCCTTCTTGGTTAATAGGTACCTAATAGCGGCATGGTCGGTGTATATTATTATTTTGGCTCCTACTAGGTATGAGCGGAATTTATCCAAAGCAAAAACTACAGCTAAAAGCTCTTTTTCAGTTGTAGCGTAATTCATTTGAGCTTCGTCCATAGTTCTACTTGCATAGTAGATAACGTGAAGTTTCTTATCTTTTCTTTGACCTAGGACAGCGCCTACAGCGTAATCGCTTGCATCACACATTATTTCGAATGGTTTGGTCCAATCAGGAGGTTGCATGATGGGTGCGGAGATTAATGTTCCCTTAAGGGTTTTGAAGGCTTCTAAAAACTTGTCATCAAAGACGACATCAACGTATTTCATTAGTAGTTCGGTTAATGGTTTAGTTATCTTCGAGAAGTCTTTAATGAAGCGTCGGTAAAATCCAGCGTGTCCTAAGAAACTTCGTATTTCTCTAACGGTTTTTGGAGGTTGAAGGTTTTCAATAACTTCTATTTTAGCTCTGTCTACTTCAATTCCTCTATTCGATACTATATGTCCTAGCACAATCCCTTCTTGTACCATGAAGTGACATTTTTCCCAATTTAGGACTAAATTAACTTTCACGCAACGTTCTAGAACTTTTTCTAAATTCGCAAGACATCCTTCGAAACTTTGTCCACATACGGAGAAGTCGTCCATGAAGACTTCCATAATATTATCTAGGAAATCGGCGAATATTTCCATCATACATATTTGGAATGTCGCAGGTGCGTTACATAATCCGAATGGCATTCGTCGGTAGGCAAAGGTTCCAAAAGGGCAGGTGAAAGTTGTTTTCTCTTGGTCATCAGGATGGATTGGGATTTGGAAGAAACCAGAGTAACCATCTAAATAGCATAAATGAGAATGCCTAGCTAAGCGTTCTAACATTTGGTCTATGAATGGTAGGGGAAAATGGTCTTTACGAGTGGCTTTATTTAGTTTTCTGTAATCTATGCACATTTGCCAACCAGATTCAATTCTTTTGGTTATAGTTTCTCCCTTCTCATTCTTTATCATCGTGACTCCTCCCTTTTTAGGTACTACATGAATAGGACTAACCCATTTATTATCGGATATGGGGTAGATTATCCCAGCTTCTAATAATTTCAGAACTTCCTTCTTAACTACTTCGCTCATGATCGGGTTAAGTCTCCTCTGATGTTCTCTAGAGGTTTTCGAGTCTTCCTCGAGCATAATTCGATGCATACAGACAGAAGGGCTTATCCCTTTGAGATCAGATATCTTATAGCCTAAAGCTGTTGGATATTTCCTTAGGACTTCTAATAGTTTTTCGGTTTCAATCGGTCCTAAGTCAGCATTGACTATTACAGGTCTTTCAAGTTCGGTATCTAAGAATTCATATCTTAGATTGTTAGGAAGTGTTTTGAGTTCGTCAGTCAGTTACTAGGAGCAGGTGTAGGTTCAGGTGTTGGTGCTAAACATTTGGTTAAATTTAGGTTTTAGTTTTCTTCTTGTGTGTCATCATCAGATGTTTCGGTTATTGGGATTTCTACGATTTCAGGGTTTTCGAGTGGTTCGATCTTTGTTTCTCTGACGCATTCATCAGTGATATCCATGAAATAACATGTGTCGTCAATTGCGGGTGCTTTTAAGAAGTGAGACAGAATAAATTCAATCTTCTCTTCTCAAACTTCGAAGGCTAGTTTTCCTCGTTTAACGTCTATGATTGCACCAGCAGTTGCTAAGAATGGGCTTCCTAATATGATTGGGATGTTGGAATCTTCCTGGATATCCATGATGATGAAATCAGTCGTGATGTAGAACTGACCTACTCGCACAGGGATATTTTCCAACATTCCTACAGGGTATTTAACTGAACGGTCAGCCAGTTGAAGAGACATTCTCGTTGTTTTAAGCTCACCTAGTTTTAGTTTCTTACAGGTTGAAAGAGGCATCAAACTAACACTAGTTCCTAAATCGCATAAGGCTTTGTCTATAACAGTCTTTCCTATTACACAGGTTATGGAAAGACTACCAGGGTCTTTTAGTCTGGGAGGCATATTGTTTTGAATGATAGCGCTACATTCTGCGGTAAGCGTTACAGTTTCGTTATCCTCGAGTTTCTTTTTGTTCGATAGAATTTCTTTTAAGAATTTAGCATACGAAGGCATCTGAGTTATAGCTTCTGTGAAAGGTATGGTTATGTTTAATTGTTTCAGAAATTCTACAAACTTTTTAAATTGCGCTTCGGTTTTGGATTTAGCTAATCTCTGAGGGTAAGGAATTGGTGGCTTATAAGGTGGTGGTGGAACGTAAGGTTTCTCTTTTTCAGATTCCACTTCGGTGTTGTTTTCATTTGTTTTAGCAGTTTGATCATCAGTTGATGTCTTTTTGGTTTCCTTTGGCTCTTGTTGTGACATGGGTGCGTTTTGAGTTCTAGGATCGATAGGTTCATCGTAGTTCGTTCCACTTCGCAGTGTAATCGCGTTTGCATGTCCTTTAGGATTAGGTTGTGGTTGAGCAAGAAACGTGCCAGCAGGGGCAGCAGTAGGTGCTTGTTGTTGAGCTACTTGTGAGATTTATGTTTCTAACATTTTGTTATGTGTAGCTAAAGCATCTATTTTGTTTGATAATTGTTTTAGTTGCTCGCTATTATGAATATTTTGATTTAGGAAGTCCTTGATGGTTTGTTGTTGGGAAGCTATGAAGTTTTCCATCATGATTTCTAGATTTGACTTCCTAGGGGCGTTTGGAGCAGCTACAGGCGCTTTTTGATAGCCAGGTGGGACAGCAGGTGCTTGTCCAGGCGCGTACAACACATTGTTGTTCTTATACAAAAAGTTTGGATGGTTCTTCCATCCAGGGTTGTACGTGTTAGAATAAGGGTTTCCTTGAGCGTAGTTTACTTGATCAGATGGAATACCAGTCAGGAGTTGACATTAGGCAACGACGTGTCTAGTTAATCCACAAATCTCGCAGTTAGGTGCTACAACAGCCGCGGTGGCGGAAGGAGTGATGGTTAAGTTCTCGATCTTTTGAGTTAAAGCGTCTACTTTAGCGTTAACGTGGTCTATACCACTTACTTCGTACATTCCTCCTTTGGTTTGGGTTTTCTCTAGAGCAGCTCGTTCTCCTCCCCATTGATAATGGTTTTGTGCCATGTTTTCAATGAGGTTTTATGCTTCGTCATGGGGTTTGTCCATTAGAGCTCCGCCAGCAGCAGCATCTATAGTCATTTTAGTGTTATAAAGTAGACCACCATAGAAAGTATGGATGATCAGCCATGGTTCGAGTCCATGATGAGGGCATAGTCTAAGCATGTCCTTGTATCCCTCCCAAGCTTCGAAGAGTGATTCGTTATCTTTTTGGGTAAATCCGTTGATTTGACCTCTTAGCATAGCAGTTTTGCTAGGCGGGAAATATCTAGCTAGGAATACTCTCTTCAGTTCGTCCCATGTAGTTATGGAATTAGAAGGCAGGGACTGAAGCCACGCCCTAGCTCTCTCTCTCAAGGAGCAGGGAAAAAGGCGTAAGCGAATAGCTTTAGGGCTAACGTTGTTAGCTTTGACAGTGTCGGCATATTGCACGAACACGGATAAATGGAGATTAGGATCGTCTGCAGGGCTTCCAGAGAATTGGTTCTGTTGGTCAGCTTGTACCAATGAAGGTTTCAGTTCAAAATTGTTTGCCTCAATCGCAGGTGGTGCGATGCTTGAGTGCGGTTCAGCTCGTGAAGGAGCGGCGTAGTCTCTAAGAGGACGAGGGGCAGTCATCTCTAACTTCGGGGTAATTTGATTGATTTGATCAGTAAAGATCAATTCCTGAGAAATCGGAATTAGTTCTACTTCGGGAAGATGATAAGCTCGACGTCTTACGTTATCAAAACGTTCGATCTCGTTGATTCGTTGTATCAAGTCTCCTCCTTGTGAACGAGTACTTGGCATACAATCGTTCAAAAAGAAAGGAAAGAATTTGCCCTAGTCTCTACGGTGTAACAGTGAGTTACGATATCGACTTAAATAGTCCCCGGCAACGGCGCCAAAAACTTGATCGCGACTTTACGTGTCTATAAATCTGATAACTGCAAGTGCACAGTCGTGTCGTGTAGTTTTAAAAGATATCGAATCCACAGGGACTATGAATCGATCTACCGTTATCTAAGGTTACTATGTAAAGCTAAGGCTACTAATATTTTGATTGTTTCTAAAAGGGAAAGCTAATCGTGAATTCTAAGAAATATAATAATAACGGATATCAGTATGTATTTCGTCTAACTTAGGTGATCCGAAGGTCCATTGGCTATGGCATGCATTCGATTAAAGAACTTTATTAATTTAGTTGATTAAAAGTCCTCCTCTCAAACTCTCGCTCTGTTGATTTAGACCACTATCCTAACTCATAATGTACGCTCTCGCCATCCCATTAGATTTAGAAAAGCTTTTTGAAAAGAACTTAGTTAATAAAATGCTTGCTTTATGAAGTCGTTATCTACTTAAATCCCCTAGTCTCAAACTCTCGCTCTGTTGACTCGGTTCATGCTAGTATTCCCTAACGTACGCTTTCGCCATCCCGCGTCGGGTTTAAAAACACTTTTTGAAAGTAAATAATTTCTAATTAGTTTTAATATGCTTTCACCATCCTTAAAACTAATATCCTATGTCTACTATCCAGTTAAGAATCTCAAACTCTCGCTCTATTGATTTTAACCTTAGTCGGCCTTAAAACCTCAAACTCTCGCTCTATTGATTTTAAGACTCTATTAATTAAATTAGACATAAAACCAAAGACAAGTGATATTTAATAAAACATAATTAAGCCAATTTATTTCGGATCCCACAGTTAACTTACTTTACATACCGATATCTTAATTAATTAGCCAGACATATTGATACGGTTAAACATGCATAAATTTGTTTGATTTATAATGAAAGGCATATTAAATGGCATACAATATATCATGCAATTAAATAATATAAAGGCAATAAATAAATAACCTGAATAAAATTAAACTGAAATATATTTGGATCTTGAAGTACTAGAACTTCCGCCACAGGTCGGCTGGATCGTTCTTCAAATATTATTGGGCGTAAAATTAAAAGGCAGGGAAAATAAAAATAAATCTAACGTAAGGCTAGATCTATAAAAGGTTCACAACAATTTCCGGTGTAGAAATTGTTATGAGAAAAAGAAGCGGTGAAATAAAATGCAGGAAAGAATTTAATTCTTGGAAAAAAATTTGGCAGCACTTCGTTAGCAAAAATTCGGACCCGGATAACTGAGGTATCAGTCTCCTTTTATAGGTGAGGATCTGCAGATAGGTTGCTTGAAAGTAGGGAGTTCTGACTTGGGACTCGGAGATGCACGTCTCCACTTTTTGAGGAGACCCAGGCAACGGACTTGAGACGTGCATCTCAAGTGGACAAAATATAGGAATGGTTGGAAACAGGCGTCTCCATTGTGTGACGTGGCAGAAAGACGTTGGAGACGGGCGTCTCCACCTGCTGAAGTGGTTCTTTCCAGCTCCTTCGTGGGGTGGGCTTTGCATCTTTGCATAATTGGGTCTTCTTTGCACCTCTTTCTTACTTCAACACCTCTCTTGCATCTTTTAAGAGTAAATAATAATGAATTTTGCTCCACTTCTTCTTTTCACTAATAGTCTTAATATGAACTTAAAACCTGAAACATCGCAAATACCCGCATAATATCATAATAAAACAATATAATTAAAATAAAACGCTAATAATACTTATGGATTTCAAGCTAAATATACGATATAAAATCGTGTTATCATATTCTTAGCACCTCCTTGTACGTTCTTAATGATCTTCTCTTCAGTTGGGTCACAACCAGAGGTGTGAGCAACTTCAGCCTTACTGGTGTTCTTGAAGGGATCATGCATTATGGTGTGAAGAGGGACAAATATCCCAGGCACTTGGTGATTTTCCTTCAGAATGCGTGTAACAGTTCTGGTAATTTCTTTATCGACATATCTGGTTCCTTCTGTCGTCCTCGGTTTTTTTGTGGGATACGAACTGACTCTTCTTTTATTTTTGAGTTGTGAAAATCAGAGAGTCGCCACCGACTTTTATTTTATCCAATTAAGGAAAGGTTTATAAAAGAAACAGAAAAAGACCTTAAAGAGATTTTGGGTTCGGGGGTAGGTTATACAAAGGGAAGGTGTTAGCACCCCTTTGTATCCATGGTTATCCATGGGCTCTTAATTGCTTAGCTCACTTGTTTGAATCGTTTTTCTTGCTTTGAAATGCTTGTATGTGGTTTTAAATACTTTTGTAAAGAATTAACTTTGTAATGATCCTTGTGCGGATGTATACAAAGTGTTTTATCTTTCGAAAGATGTTTTTAATGGTTTGAAAAAAAGATTTTTAACTTCGTAATGATCCTTGTTTGGATATATACAAAGTGTTGTCTTTTTGAAAGTTTTTTGTTTTGGAAAAACAGTGATATGTGAAACATTTGTTGTTTTGTTTGATTTGAGCAAGCAATTAGGAGATCTACCCTAAGTTCGTAAGGTCCTTTCTTATTTCTTTTAGAAAATTTTCTTTGACTGGATACAAAAAAAAATTATTTGAATCGCCTTTGAAACAATAGAATTGATTTTGAAAAGAGTAACAGAGGGATTACCCTAAGAGGTGCAAATGTAATTGTGTTTGGTTTCAGATATTTTGTCTTTGAAATTAGTGATCTAGCGCTTCAGTTTTATTCTTGTCATACACGCAGTATTATATATACAGAAATTAAAGTGCGGGAATGTAAAATGCGGAAAATAAATCTACGCTATTACATCGATTATGCGAGAAATGTAAACTACGCTATTTACATGATTTTGACAACCTATACACTTATCTATGAATTTAAATTGCAATAAGATAAAAGGAAAATATTTTTTGATTTTTGGATGGTTGATTTTAATTAAAATTAATGCATAATTAATTTAATTAAAAGGTTAGGAATTAGAAATAAAATTTAAACCTAAAAAATTAAGTCTAAAATATGTCCAATTTGTTTGTTAATTAATTTTAAAATAAAATTAATTTTTTTGGGATTTTTGAAATTGTTTTGGAGATTATTAAGTTAATTAACATATAATTATACAAATAATTATACACATAAATTAAACTTAAAGAGAAAAATATTCTAAATATGTACAAAATTAGTTTATAAGATATAAACCTAATTTAAATAAAAGAAAATATTTTTTTTCTGATTTTTTGATAGGCTAGAAATAATTAAAAGATAAATATATAAATATTATCTAATTAACTAAACAAAATATTTTAATTATGAAGAAAAATAACATATTTTTATGTCAAAAAATAATTTATTATTATATCAACCTAAAAATATTTTTATTATATTTTTTTGATTTTTAAAACTATTTTTAAATAATTTTGTAAAGAAAATCAAATAAAATGAAAAATATATTAAATAAGTGATCAAGTGTGGTTGGATGGAAAGTCTATGGTATGGTCAAGCGTCTCATGGGCGTTGGATGAGCTGGTTGGATTGATCACGTGGCTACTGAAGCGAGGAAGCATGGCTTATGATGAGCACGCGAACACTGGATCCAAGGAGTTTAAAATTTGCTGACGCGCGTTTTCTGGCCAATCAGAGCTTGCTACGCTTCGTCTTCTTCCTCCCTTCCGTTGCTAAAGTTTCTGCAACTGTAGGTAAATGTTTTACCTACGGTTTTGTCCGTAGCTACAAGACCTGCAAACAATCAAAACTTTACACAAGCAATATAAACTAATTAGGAGACCATGGTTCAACTTAAAATTGTCCCCTGAGTTCAAATATGCCCTTAGTTTCTCCTAATTTTGCCTAAATCAAAGGATCCCAAATTTTAGCTTAAGAACCCTAAAATGGTATATTCTGCAAACGGCCATTAAAACTCAATTAAAGCTCCAGAAACGATCAGAGCACCAAACTAAACACAAATATGGGATTACATCTTATTGAATATGCATGAATAATCAAATTCGTGTTGGTTTATGTTTGAACAAACCGTGAGCTATAGTGCTCGATTCAGTGAGTTTCAAAGCTTGAAATTGATTTGGATAGGTTCACTGATGCTTATGGATCGTGTTTGAGTGTTTAGTTTGGATTGAAATTAGCTTAAACTCAGAATTCGAAATTTAGCTTTCTTTGAAAATTTCAAGTTGATACAAGTATGATACAAGCATGCTATTGATTCAGAATTCGTGTCTCTCTGCTTACTGAAGTATTCTAAGCTATTTATGAGCAATAGAAGTGCTGAAATATTAAGCTAACAAGCATTGATTGCTTTTGAACTTTTGAATTTTTTAATACAAAAAGCTTTGAATTCTTTGGCCATGGCTTCATTTTTATTCACCCCTCTTGCTATAGGCATGCTGTACATCTCTATGCTGTAGAAGTTAAGCCATCTCGGTGACTCAAGATAAGGACAAAAGCTTTGGATAATTGTCTTGAACCATTTCTTTTTTAATTTAATTTTAAATGTAATAAAATTAAATTAAAAAAGAAACAAAAATGTCATGGGCCTAATGTTGGTCATGGGAGCCCTTTAACATCATTAGAAACATGTTTGGATCATGCATGCTTGGCCTCTTTTGGAAAAAAAACCATTTTGATCAATGCTAGTTTCATGCATTTTCCCAAAAAAATAGCCAACTTCAACAAGGCATAACTCCCTCAATTTTGATCATATGAAGGAGTTCTTGTACTTTTTAGAAACCTCAAGATGTCCTCTACAAGCTACTTTGGAAACTTTTTTGCATTTGGAGAAGTTATCTTGATGTTATGGGCTTTGACAAAAAACCACTTTTTGTTGACTTTGATAATGACCTGTAATGTCTTGGCTCATATTTTCCAAATGGTAAATCCAATGACCATGGGACTAATTTCATTTGAAAGATAATTGAATTTCATTCAAAACAAGCTTTGGTTGGAATTTTTTGGATGAACAATGAGAGAGTTATGGCCGGTCAAAGTTCTGTTGACTTTTTAAGAGAAAACCCTAATTTTGAAACTTAGGGTTTTGTTGATTTCTGGACTTTTCTTGATGAATTATGATCAACCATTGATCAAATGATGAATCTTTTGACAAAATATGGATGTTGACAAAAAATTCATTTTTGAATGTCTGTTGACTTTTCGGTCAAACTGGTCGTCTGTTGACTGTTTGAGCTGCTGACTGTGCGTCTGAGCGAATCGAAATTTGAAAAATTTTCTGGTGGTACTTTGAGACATATGGAGATCCATGAAATCCATTTGAGGTCTCAAAAAACTTGTTCTCCTGAAAAAAACAAAAACCCTAATTAGGGACTGTTTGTGTAGGAGACAGTTAAGCGTACCTGATTTTTGTGCAGTGTTGAGTCTCTGCTGATCATGTGATTATCAGAAGACTTCTAGAACAAAAACCTTAGAATTTTGAAATGTGAAAGATTGATTTGAATGATGATACAAAACATGGAGAATCGTGTTGTCAGCGGGTTTGACTGTTAACTGGCTGTCCGGGCATTAACGTAACAGTTAAAGTGAAAACTCAACAGTTAAAGTTAATTTTTTCTTTTTGTTTTTGTTGTGTTAATGGTGAAAAATTATTTACATGATTTGTTAAAAAAAACACAAACATAATAAATAATTAAAATATACCGTACGCGAACGAAATTACTGCTAATAAAATTGAAAAGGATTCAATGCACAGAAATAAATATTTAACTAGCAATAAACACACATAATATTATCTTGATAATTAAATGACGGTATGACAGACAATATAATATTTAATACTGACAGTACAAATATTACATAATATAACGAATAGTACGACAAATATATAATGAACGGTACGTTATTTGAAAGCGAAAGATACGACAAACTTTAAGTATGACGATTAAAAACCCATGCTATAAATAACAACATATAGATGCACGGGAGTGTAAGCATCCCAGGTCCGCATTTTTCAGGACTATGCAGACAAAAAAAAGACATGATCACCACCAAAACAGTGATGACCATAAGAAAATACGTATCCATCCACTTTGCCATTTTTGCCGGGGAAGAAGAGAAAATATCTATGAGATAGAAATTTGGGAGATGAGTGAAATTTGATGTGAGAATTTATGGAAAAAATGAGGGGTATTTATAGAGAGATAAGAAGGATGGAGACGTTGGGGAATGAAGTGATACCGTACAAAAAAGGAAAATTTGAGTGGTAGTAGGATTTGAAAGAAAGTGTATGGTAGGGTTTGAAAAGAAAGATGTATGGAATAAAGTTAGGATTTGATTTGAAAGAAAGAGATTTGAAAAGAAAGGAAGAGATTTGAAAACAAAGGAAGAGATTTTAAAAATAATAATATAGTACAAAAATTAGTGGGAAGCAAAACCAATAATAAATTAATTGTTACCAGTACAGTCTGAATCCCCGGACTCTGCGCCTGCAAAAATTTAATTATGTACCAATTACGTCAGTACTATTTATCTGCAAATAAATCTCAAATAAACAGAGTGTGTGAAGTGATAAACAGTATTTGGCGTTTGTGTAAGAATAAATTCAACAGCGAATCAAAATATCGTACACAACCTTCTAAAAACTGAGTATTTATAAAATCAGGATATTTATGAAATAAAATCCAAGATTATATAAAACTCTCAATTTTTAGACAGAAGTCCGTTGCCTTCTTTTTTTTTGAAAAAAGATGCGGGTAAATTTTGGGGTATAACACCTTCTTTAGTAAGTTCCTCTATGGTATTAGATGCAGAAGGTTTGGCGCCCTTGTTACGAATACCCTCCTTGGGCCGTTTTGCATGTGCCGTTTTAGGCTTTGTGGCCTTTAATTCGTCATTGCTAATCGTCCTTAAAGGTACAACCTTCAGACTCCTATTAGGGTTAGAGGACTCATCCGGTGTTGCCGAGTCAGATACGGGAGATGCATCACACGATTGCTGAGACATTCTGAAACTCTTTGAGACAGAACTTGTGTCACGCTTGTGAGAAGAATCCGAGTAGTTCAACCTTAGTAAGTAGCGAGAAGGACCAACAGGGATGTTTGCCGTTTGTAGACGAATAGGAGAGAGAGGGAGCTTTATATGTACGTTGAGTGAGGGAAGTTTCAATTCGTGGATATTTAAAAAGCCCAAAAAGTATTCCCCCACATAGGTTAATTGCTATAATATGTTTTGGTTACAAATACCTAACATACCCTTTACCTTCACAATGTCTTCATACGTTGTTAAAACATTCTTTGTGACATTACTTTATGATAGACTTTTAGAATCATTGCTCACATTTGACTTATCTAGTTTTCTTTACCGGTCAGTAATGTCTATCATAAGGCTTACTCTTTCTTCTAGCAGGAATCTATTGATACTTCTGTACTCCCTTACTTTTGCACACAGTTTCTCATTCATTAGACAGGTCTCAGTAAAACCAGCATCTAGTTCACTTATGCTAAGCTCTCCAACATATGATTCTTCATCAGATTCATCAGATTCTTGGCAGTCAACTTTTATTTCCTCTCTGATCATGGAGTAGTCAGAGGGGTAGTTTGGAGTGTTAGGATTCCATAGGTAGCAATTATCTTTAGACCTATATCCCTTCACGACTTCTTCATTTTCTTCATTAGTAACAATACACTCCTCTTTAGTGAACCTGACATTGAATCCTTCATCACATAGTTGGATGATGCTTATAAGATTTGTTGTCAGTCCTTGTACAAGTAAAACATTATTTAGATTAGGAACACCCCGAACTTCTGTCTTTCCAACACCTTTGACTTCTCTTATTTCTCCATCACCAAGAGTCACATAGTTGGTTCCCTCAAGTTTGAGGTCTACTAGGGAGTTCTTTCTCCTAGTCATATGATTTGAGCAACAGTTGTCAAGGTACCAATCTTCTCTGGCAGACATTCTTAGGGAAGTGTATGCTACTAGAGAAACATTCTTAGCCACTCACCATTGCTTTCTGTTACAAGTATCATATTCAGGTTTGGCTTGATGAATTTTATTTGGATATCCAACTAGTCTAAAACAGAATGGCTTTATGTGACCAAATCTTCCACAGTGATGACACCTCCATTTTTGGAATTTCTTCTTTGAATGGCTCCTTCTTCTCTTTCCTTGATGTTGTGACATTGGTGCTGACATCTGGTTATTCACACAAGTTTCGGACTTTGCTCTCCTGAACCCAGAGGTGAATTTCTCTTTAGCCACAAATCCTACCCCGGACATATCTCCTATTCTTTGTCCAGACTCCAGAATTTCCTCTAGAGTATCAGTTCCATTATTCATCATTTTGAAGGACTTGGTCATTTGATCAAATTTGTAGTTCAACATGCTTACTTCACTACTGAGAGAGAGTCTATGGTTGCAAGATGTCTATTCTTCTCAGTTTCTAACTCTCTTATGATTATCTCTTGCTTCTCCACTTTTTTGCAGACTGCAGCATTCTTGACACACAACTTCTTGTTTGAGGCAGCAAGTTCATCAAAGGTTGGCTCATCATCACTGGAATCATCATCAGATGCATAGAATCTTGTTAAAACTGTGACATGTCTTGCAATTTCTTCTTCAGACACGGAGTCTTCATTAGACCAAGTGAGAGACAGTCCTTTCTTTTGCTCCTTGTGGTAGGTAGGACATTCAGCTCTTATGTCTCCAAATCCTTCACATCCATGACACTAAACCCTTTTCCCTTGATTGGGCCTCTCTTCAGCTTTGAGTCTTCTGCTTGGATCATATGTATTTCTGATGTCATTTGAAGTTTTCTTGACATTGGGTCTAGACTTCTGATGAACTCTTTTAATAAGTCTATTGAATTATTTTCCATGCATGGCTATGGCTTCTGATAGATTTTCATCACTTCTACCATTGCTTTCTCTTGAATTATCATCTGTGTTAGAAACAAAAGCTATTCTTTTGTTCGTCTTTTCAACAGGCTCACAGATACTCAACTCAAAGGTTTGTAGAGAGCCAATGAGTTCGTCCAGATTCATGTTGTTGATGTCTTGGGCTTCCTCTATGGGAGTCACCTTCATATCAAATCGCTTAGACAGTGATCTGAGGATCTTTCTTACCAATTTTTCTTCAGACATTTTTTTCTCCTAAGGCTCCTGAGTTATTTGAAATCTCCAGGACATTCATATAGAATTCATAAGTGGTTTCATCCTCTTTCATCTTGAGATTTTCAAACTTAGTGGTAAGCATTTGAAGTCTCGACATCTTTACCTTGGATGTGCCTTCATGTACTGTTTTGAGAATATCCCAAGCTTCTTTAGCTAGTTCACAGTGTTGCACAAGCTTGGATATGTTCTTGTCAATTCCATTGAACAAGGCACTTAGGGCCTTGGAATTTCCCAAAGTTAGCTCTTCTTCAGTTTTGTTCCATTGTGCTTCAGGAATTAGAACAGTGGTTCCATCTTCCATAACCTTCTCATGATGTTTCCATCTGTTTTCCACATCTCTCCAGGCTTGCTGTCCACAGACTTTATGACTAGGGGTGCTCGCGGTGCGGTTTGGGCGGTTTTGACGAAAAAAATCATCCGAACCGCAAGAGAAAAATAGTGCGGTTTGGTTTGGTTCGGTTGACTTTTAAAAAAAAATCCGAACCAAACCAAACCAAACTAATGCGGTTTGGTACGGTTCGGTTGGTTCGGTTTTTTACAAATATTTTATTGAGCCATACATACACATATATATGACAACATAATTTTATATTTAGACATTCATACACTAACAAATAACAACAAAACTCGTCATATTTTGACAACAAAAAGTGTTGAGAGATTAGAGAAGAAGATGTGCGATAAAAATGAAACTGAAATACAGAATATTTACATAAAAATGAGAAGGTGAAAAAGAAAGAATATAGGAGAGTAAATATTATAGAAGAAGAGGGAAGATGTATGTAGCAAAGAAGGTGAAATAATGTTATTAGAGATTTGAGAAGATCGGGACTGAAATTTTATGTGTAAGGATGAAAAAATTGTTCGTATTTATAAGGCTAATGTATAATAGGTTTAATTTTGGGTTGGATGTGAGTTAAGAAAAATTTAGGTTGTAACATAATGCGGTTTGATTCGGTTTACAAAATACAAACCACAAACCAAACCGTGCGGTTTTGTTAAAATATGACCCCAAACTAATCCGAACCAAATGCGGTTTTTTGTGGTTTCGGTTTGGTTTGGTTTAGTTTGCGGTTTTCTATTAGGTTGGTTTGGTTTTAAGCACCCCTATTTATGACTGCTACCATACGAGGTTTCCAGTAGTCATAGTTAGACCCATCAAGGATGGGTGGTCTATTCCCAAACACTAACAGTTCCTTCTCCATAGTACTAGAATTTTGTTGTCCCTAGATCTCACCCAGATGTAAATAGGCAGGGTGCCAAGCCACTCTGGGGGCTACCAAGCCAGGGAGGGAATCCAATATAAGCAGAATTAATTCGGAGTTAAACTCCCCCGTTTACAACTCCTCATTTAAAACCTACCCAATGTAATTCCAATCTATTCCTAGACATGAGTATCTCCACTCACTCCCCCTCAATCACAACAGTGATTACAAATAAACATTACACAAATTTAGAGAGAAGACACACTTCAAAAACACACCTTGATCTGCTTAAAAGCTTCAATAAAGAGACACACACTCGTGCTTAAAAGCTTAGAGTGACAATTAACAAAAACAACCTATTCCAACGCAATCATCAAAGACAATTTCTTGGAGTACAAGATACAGCTACAGAACTATGGTTCTTCACAATTAAAAAACTTTCGTTTTGCATTCTAAATTAGGATTGCAGACTTTTTATATGCAACTCTTGGGCCTTGGGATTTTTTTAGAAACACATTAGGGTTAACCAAGTTAACCTAATTTACACGCCATCTGGTTGTTACAGTATGTGCTGTCAGCGAAATCTTCTGGATGAAATATTCAGCATACAATAAAAGGTTTCCTAAATTGTAGATTGAGAGAAAATAGGAAACAAAATTAATAAAATATAACAGCTTCTGCTGTCACACAAGGATGTCATGACATCGGTCATGACATTCACTAACAGATGTGGTGGTCGTTTTCTTTTACCTCCCCGTTTCACTTGGGAGGACGGCACGCTAAACCCTTCACGCGAAATTTGGAAGGAGAATGCGCCCGTGGTGGGATGAATTTTATTTCAGTTCTTCCTACGATATCACACGAACTTTCTTATTTGTCCTACGAGTAGGAAAGGGAAAAAAAGATCTCAACTAAACCCTAGGAGTTTGCTAAGTGTGGGGATTTACACCTAGACTAGAAATTCTGGAGTCCGGGAGGTCGGTTATACATAGGGAAGTGTTTAAACACCCTACATATCTGTAGTACTCTACAGGAACCTTCTCTGTGTCATTTGTGTTTGTGTTTATTGCTAATGATTGGGAAAGTTTCTCCTTTGTATTAGGAGAGAGAATTGAATTGATTTTTTTAAAAGACAGACAGACAGACAAACTGACTATTTTTGGTATTTTATTAGCTCGCTGAGATTCCTTGTGAACCTCATGCCTACATATCCCTAGTGGAAGTCAGAGCTTAATGTAGTTCGGGGAACTAACTAGGGAAATTAATTATTTTTGGTGCCTTGCTTGAAGCTCAAGGTTGAAGCTTGGAATTAAATCTCTGTTTACAGTAAAGAGACATGAAATTATCTCTACAGAGAGGTATTTGTACTATTCTACCACAAACATTTAAAGGAGTGACAGAATAACTGAATTCATTTCATTCAAGAGGGGGACCTTACTTGTGTATGTGCAAGTATACCAGTCAAATGCCTCTTAAATGAAAGAAAGATGCTCATCCAAATTAGGGAAAGTTACCACATGTCTGGGTTTTACTGCCAGCTCATGCCTTTCAAAATCCTAAATGGGAGACTTGATTAAAATTGAAATGAAATGTTTGTTTGTTTGAATGTGGTAGAGTAGTAAAAATATCTCTCTATGGAGATAAGCTATGTCTATCTACTGTATAAAAGATTTGACTTTTAGCTGGCTTGTATGAGGCCCAAGCTTGAGGCTTTTTGATTGATTAATTAATATTATTGACTCTGGGAGATGACTCCACTGGGAATTAATTACAGGGTATTTTTGTGTTCTGTACAAAGCCCAGAATTGAGGCTGACTCTACTTAGGGAGACTCTATTTGTGTGCCTTGTACAAAGCCCAAGGTTGTGGCTAACTGTTGAGGATAATTGAATGACTCTATTTTATGTGCCTTGTACAAAGCCCAAGGTTGTGGCTAACTCTAGCTAGGGGAAAACATTATTTTCTGCCTTGTACAAAGCCCAAGGTTGTGGCGGACTCTTAAATGAATTAAGTATGGATGACTATATGGGGAAAGATCCTAAGTGTTAGGAATCTTTGACACATGAAAGATATGGTTTATCTGCCTTGTACAAAGCCCAAGGTTGTGGCTACTGAGTGATGAAGGACTCACTGGGGAGACTCTATTATCTGCCTTGTACAATGCCCAAGGTTGAGGCTGACTCTTGACAGGGGAGTTTTATTGTTTGGGTGCCTTGTATGAAGCCCAAGGTTGAGGCTAACTGTTTTTGTTGGTTTTGACTCTACTGAGGAGGTTTTATTTATTAAAAGACTGTTTTTCTTTGGAAGCTAACCCTTTCCAGGGATTTTGACTCAGCTGGTGAATTTGTCTGTTAAAAGACTGACTTTATCATGTTTTTTGGAGGCTGACCCTTTCCAGGGGTTTTGACTCTTTTGGGGAAATTATCTCCTAAGAGAATGAAATTATTTATTAATTAATTTTGGAGGCTAACCCTTTCCCTTTCCAGGGGTTTTTTTTATTTGGAAATGAATGGCAGAAAGATTATCTAATGGAGACTTCTTGTTTAAAGCCCAAGATGAAGGCTGACTCAATGCTGAGGATGACCAAACATGGATCCTAGACTCTGCTAAGGAAGATTGATGAAGATAAGGGTGACAGAGACTGTCCATGTCTCTCATTCCAAAAATGTACTCAATGTGAAATTGAGACAAACTTAGCTTGTTTAAAGTCTGGTTTTAAATTGGAAGAAACTCACCAGGGTAGGCTAAAAGGTGACTAAAGACCTGTTCCTATGTTTATAAGAAACCTGATGGGTCCTTGTATACAAGCTCAAGAGGAAGCTGGAAATGCTTTTAAGAAGCCTGTGGGTCCTTGTACAAAGCCCAAGAGGAGGCTAATCGAGGGTCCTTGTTATAGCACAAGAGAAAGCTATGTAGTTTTGAACTTATTTTGGCTCTAAGCAAATGGGTAAGAGGTTTCACCGGGAATAATTCCTCTTTGGGTGGATGTGTCCTATTATTTGGATTCTAAGGTTTTTGCCAAGATGTTTCACCGGGAATAATTCATCTTGGGGGTTTGAACTACAGATCTCTAATTAGGAAAGAGCCTTCACCGGGAAGACATTCTCAATCCTAGGTCATATTCCTAATATATATATATATAGTTTAACTGTCCTAAGGTTTATACTCAAACGTAGTTCTAAACTAATATATGCACAGTTTATATTTGACAGTAATTTAAACAAAGACTGTAAATTGAAAGCTTGTAAAGCCTAACCTGGATGGAGTGGAGGCCATTGAAGAAGTATGTACAGAGCCTCAACAGTATTTTTGTTGTTTTGTTGATAACAGTTGAATATATATATGATAAACAGTTAATGGTTTTTGAAAACAGAAGAAGTGAAGATGGACAAAGGTCACATAGGTATCTGAAGAGTTTCACCGGGAATAATGCCCTTCAAATACCAGAAGAATGTTTTGAAAACAGAAAGAAGATTTTGAAAATACAGTTTTGAAAACAAGCTAAGAAGAGAAGGTTTTTGGGACTTACACTCTATTAGAGGCCCAGTACTTTGCAGTACTGGTGATAAAAGCAGTTGAAAATGATTTGAAATGATATAAGGTTTTGTTGTTTGAAAACCTTAATCATCCGTTTAATCGGAGATTGATAACAGCTTTGAAAATTGACAAAAGTCAACTTAATTAAAGTAAAAATAAAGATTTTTACTTAATTAAGACCTAAATAATTAGGGTTTTATCATAAACTTATTTACAAAGTGATTAGGTTAAAATAAAGTGATAATATATATTTAAAGTATTTAAGAAAACACTTAAAAACATACTATTTTAAACCTAATTAAAAACTCAAGAAATAAATAATATTTTTATGATTTTTTTGACTATTCACAAAATAGATATATTAAATAATAGGTGTATGAAAAATGAAGTGAAAATGATTTATTTTGATAGGTTAAATAAATATGTGAAGTTGTGAAGAGAAATGAAAGAAATTAGTGTTAAAAAAATAAGTTTTGGCCCTTGGAGGGTTTGAACCCACGCCCTTGAGGTTACCAGCCCAAAACAACACCACTGAGCCAACGCGCGCTCAGTGTTAGTGACTTGCCTTCATTTGGTTATGTTTCAAAACAAGTTGTAAATCTTTGAAAAATAAAAGAACCAAAAAGTCTGGGGCGAGGGGGATTCGAACCCCAGACCTTTGGCATGAGGAGACTAAGAGCGCATGTGTGGCCACTAGGGCAAGTTATTCAGTCGTTAATAAAACGCACACCATTCAAAATAAAATAAACTCTCCCCTGAGAATTCAAATTTGCGCGCCACCACCATCTTCATCTTCAACCTCAAGCTCTCCATTTTTGAATTTCTGAACTTACTCGTTTCTCAACCATTTGCAACGATGTAAACATGAAACTTGCTCTAAATTCACTCACGATTCTAAATATGTAACTAACATGAACTATCATTAACTACATCTAATTAATTTACCAGAAATCGTGAAGAACCCTAAAATTTCAAAATTAAATTAAATGACTATACTGAAAGATAAATGGATGATGATAGAGGGTTTTCAATCCTCTGATGATGCTGAACAAGATAGAATCGAGCTATTTCACAAAGAGTACTTAAATTAAAGAGAGAGAGTTCAGAAACTTACCTCTGAAAATGGAGATCGTGAGGATGATAGAGAGCAACTGGGCTTGTATGAATGATCCCAAAAGCTTCCTTGTGGCTCAGTGATGCTAACTGAATGCTTGTAATGACCTCAAACCTCCTGAATTGTTCTATGGACCTCCCTCGATTTCAGCTTCAAGTGAACATGGAGGGTGTTGATTCTCGAGTTACAGATGAGCTGCAGCCATCTGGTTAGCTTCACTATGACCTGAGGAGTGTGTCTGGATGATTGGCTTGCCTTGAAACCTTCTGAATCACTCCATGGACCTCCAACTGCAGATGCTCCAAAGTGAGAGCAACAATGGTGTTCCTCCACCTACAGAAGTGATCCAGGTGCTTGGATCACCTCAAATGACCTCCCTTGAGATGTTAGAATGCTCACTTCCCAAAGATAAGCTCTGGTTTGAAGAAATCGATTCTTCTTGCCAAAGAACTTTGAAAAACAATGAACAAGAGAAGAGAAAGAGAAAGCAAGTAATATGGTTGCTTTGGTGTGTTTTTCTACTGAATTGTGCTCTCCTATTTATAGGCAAATGTCTCAGTACTGAGTGAGAGAGTGAGCTTGCTTAGTGAAGCAAGTTTGGTTTCTTAGCCATGAAGAAATTTCAAAGAATATCCAAGTGTGATCATTGCATTTTCGAGCCACCTCCCCTATCCATTGATTCTATCTGATCTTAGGGGACAATTCAGATGCAAAGTGAGCTCTAATTGGTTGATGAGAAGATTCCTTGGGTGATTCATCAATTTGCCATAAATTCTCAAATGTAATCATTACATAATCACATGTTCTTGTTTTAGGAATCTTCTTCAATTATCATGGCATGGTGAAAATGAATGCATGGCATGTTTGCAGATGTATTATGGGTCATGTAGCATCTGTATTTGAGGTCATGTGCACAAAACTTCAAAGTTCCAAAATGATGCATGACCTATAATTTCACTTCATGAGGCCAACTTTGAACAAGCATAACTCTTAGCTCAAATTGAATTTTGAGAAGGTTGAACACAATTTGGAAAGCCCTAAACATCTACTTTAAATCATTAGTTTATGTCTTCTTCAGAATCCTTTGGGAAATTTGTGAAAAATGAGGCCAAAGTTGGAAGAAAACTAGGTTAAAACACTTAGAAAAATTTCTAAGTGTTTATGACCTAAACTTCAAAATTTCCAAAACTTCATAAATGGTTGATCTTTTGAAAAAAGTTCCCTTGTAAGATGTTGTTTTATTTGGCAAGATCTACAACTTTCATGTTGGAAGTTTTTTGAGTTGTGTAGGTGAAATTTTGAGATCTCACCATGCCCTCAAAAACCCTAATTCCCGACTTTTCGCTCCTTGATGAATTTCTTTGAATTTCTTTGGCCAAATGACTTTGACATCCATATATTGATGATATTGATCTTTGAAAGTCATTTTTTGACCAAAAACCTTAAAAGTCAATGATGATCCTTCACAGTTGACTTTTTCCTGACAAAGTGAATTTTTGGGCTTTTGTGTAGAAATAAGATCTTCTCCCCAAATGGATGATATAAATGGATTATATGGAGGTAGTAGAGATCCTTGAATCATGTCTTGAGTTTTGGATTCATGCCCTGATCAGAAGTCAACTATCTTGGTGAATTAGGTCAAAACCCTAATTTGTCGACCATGTGAAAATAATGACTGTAGACTTTGAATTGAAGTGTGATGTCCAGTAGATCTTGTAATATGAGTTATTTGAAGATGATTGATGTCTTTGAATGACCCTCTGAGGTTTTTTAGGGTTTCCCAAATGTGATCCCTGATTTCAGTCCTTGATAGGCTCAAAACCCTAGTCTGGTGACCTGAGTAAACCTGTACTCATATGACTGGATGTCTAATCAATCATAGATGAGAAAAGTGAAGTTTTTGAGCCCCATGATTGTATTAGAGACTAGTCTTTGTATTGATTGATCCTTTGCCTGAGCTTTCTTGTCTTTGAGCATCCTCGATTAGGTACCAGATGGAGAAATGACTGCTCTGGGTACTTGTCTTGACCTGATGAAAAATCCTGAAGATATGTCATCTCAGGGGGGTCAAAAATTAGGGTATGACAGATGCCCCTATTTAAGTTTCTTTTATCTGGAGGGAGAGAGATTGAGATCTCGATCTCTCCTGCGTAAAAGAGACTTAAATATCAAAGAATGCCCGAATTTTGGGCGCTCCTGAGATGTTGTAATTGATAAAATCTTTGCATGATTTGATCCTGTTGTCGCACTTGGCGGGGGATGAGGAGACAAACTCCTGCAGAAATACTTGATGTGGATTCTGGTGAATGGATGGCAATATAGGATGCGCAATCCATCTTCTTTAACTAAGTGTTGATACTTAGAAAAAGGTAAACAACCTCCTCTTGTTCCGGATGTCCAAATCTCGAAACTGGTCTTAGTTGCGTTTGGACAATATCTCAGATAAAGAGAAAATTTCCAAAGGTTTGTTTCCTCGTCAAACTTCTTACCAGCACTTGGAGGTAAGATACCATTTGACGGTAAATAAAGAAACTTTGAGGGTTTGTTTCCTCATCAAACTTCTCATCAGCACTTGGAGATGAGATACCATTTGATGGTAAATAAAGAAACTTCAAAGATTTGTTTCCTCATCAAACTTCTCATCAGCACTTGGAGATGAGATACCATTTGACGGTAATAAAGAAACTTCAAAGGTTTGTTTCCTCATCAAACTTCTCATCAGCACTTGGAGATGAGATACCATTTGACGGTAATAAAGAAACTTCAAAGGTTTGTTTCCTCATCAAACTTCTCATCAGCACTTGGAGATGAGATACCATTTGACGGTAATAAAGAAACTTTGAGGGTTTGTTTCCTCATCAAACTTCTCATCAGCACTTGGAGATGAGATACCATTTGACGGTAAATAAAGAAACTTCGCCATCTTCCCTTTTGACCTGGCATCTTTGAAAGATTGTCATATGGGCCCATGCTTTTTGAGGGGCTAATGACTTTGTTTGAAGGCGGACGAACTGTTTTCGGGGTGAAAACTGCCATTCGTCGATTGGTGCCTGGGGAATCAACAAACTGTTTTCTTAAGGGGAAAACTACCATTTATTGACTCTGTGGGGAACTAAACATCCCTGAAACAGACAAACTGTTTGAAGAAACTACCATTTGTCGATCTCTTGAGTATTTAACAGACAAACTGTCTTTCCTTGGGGAAAGACTACCATTTGTTGACTCCGCTGGGGATCATGAACTATCTTCTGGATGAAGACTACCATTCACTGATTCTGTTGGGGAATCATTTGTCGATCTGCTGGGAGATTCTGGATTATTCTTTGACAAGAAGTGGCACCTCTCGACCTTGTTGGGGAAATGCCAAACTTTTGGGGAAGTCCAAAATGCGAAGCAGACTATCTTATCTGAAGAAGATTGTCGAGCGTTGCTCTGCAGGAGATTCTCAGTTGAGGGATTCCAAAAGTGAACAAACTATCTCTTTGAGGGAGACTACCATCTATTGACTTGCTTGGGGAAATCTCTCTACATGGATCGTTGTCTTGAAGGAAAAAGTTTCTCCAGGACTTGCAGGGGAAACTTGAGTTCATGCCCTCATGACTCGGGCATTCTCATGATTAAAAGCCTAATTTGACTATGCAGTTGTGATGTAATGTATGCATGAATATTATGACAATTATAAAATGTAAAGTGAATGTGAATAGAATTGTCGCGGATGTAAAATCCTAATGATACGACTTGAATTCTTGTTGATCAGAAGATGTCCTCTTCTTGTAGTTCGAACTCTGTTTGGAACATCTGGCTACCAGTTGTCCGCTGTCCGAAGTAAATAATATGAATTGAAGTGAAGATCCGTCATCGGGAGATGTTCGCAAAGCGACCTCATGGGGAAATCTTGGTTCCCGGAGTCTCAACCGTTCTTGGAGCAACTGTTTGCATTCTTCCTATTGTTTGTAAACCTCAGAAAGAAATTTCACCTTTATTTTTGCAAGTAAATTCATTTTTATTTTATGAAAACATTTGTTTCAAGAAAGTGACTGTTTAAATTTAAAATGCATTTCAAGAAACTGAATAAGACTAGATTGCAAAGGAAAAGCACAAGGCTCAAATTATTATATATGGAATGGTAATCAGCCAAATGCTTGATTCCATGGAGTATTTACAAAGTTGGAAATTGGTAATTTTCGGGAAAAGGGCTACGATGAAACGTGACGACCGTTATCTTTCCCTTCCACTCCGAGTTGCGCTGTATTCGTGCTTCGTAGAAGATGACCTACTGCTGATGAACACTCCGCTATGGATTTTGAATGATCAAGTTTGTCCTGAACACAGTTACTTGCCATATATCCCTAACTTTTGCGTAAACTACCCCTTTCGGGTTTTAAGTTTACCGGGATTGATTATTTATTTTTTTATGTCTCTAACTTTTGCCTGAATCGCCCTTTCGGGTTTTCGATTCACCGAGACGCTCTTTTTTGCCTAAGCCGCTCTTTGCGAGTTTTCAACTTAGCGAGCTGTTCTTTTGTTTATTTAGGCGAAGTATTTCTTGACTGCGTCGACGTTCACAGGACGGGTGAATTCTTCTCCATCCATAGTCGTGAGTATTAAGGCTCCTCCTGAGAAAGCTCTCTTGACCACGTAGGGGCCGTCATAATTGGGAGTCCATTTCCCTCTCGAATCTGTGAGAAAAGATTGAATCTTTTTGAGTACAAGGTCGCCTTCTTTGATTGTGCGAGGTCGAACCTTTTTGTCGAAAGCTTTCTTCATTCTTTGTTGATATAGCTGTCCGTGGCATAAAGCTGTCATGCGCTTTTCTTCGATTAAGTTCAATTCATCGAATCTGCTTTGACACCACTCGGCTTCTGTTAATTTTGCCTCCATCAAAACTCTCATTGATGGAATCTCAACCTCTATAGGTAGGACTGCCTCCATGCCATATACAAGGGAGAAAGGAGTTGCTCCAGTCGAAGTACGTACTGATGTACGGTAACCATGAAGAGCATACGGGAGCATTTCATGCCAATCTTTGTAAGTGATGACCATCTTCTGAATGATTTTCTTGATGTTTTTGTTAGCTGCTTCTACAGCTCCATTCATCTTTGGTCTGTAAGGAGATGAGTTGTGATGTTCGATCTTGAATTCTTCACAAAGCTCCTTCATCATTTTGTTATTCAAATTTGACCCATTGTCAGTGATTATCTTGCTAGGAATGCCGTAGCGACAGATGATGTGATTCTTGATAAACCTGACGACAACTTGTCTTGTAACGTTTGCATATGAAGCTGCTTCAACCCATTTGGTGAAATAGTCTATGGCTACCAAGATGAAGCGATGTCCGTTGGACGCTTTTGGTTCGATCATTCCAATCATGTCGATTCCCCACATGGAGAAAGGCCAAGGGGAAGAGAGTATGTTGAGCAGAGATGGTGGCACATGAATTCTATCGGCGTAGATCTGGCATTTGTGACACCTCTTTGCGTACTGGTAGCAATCTGACTCCATCGTCAGCCAATAATATCCTGCTCTCAGTATTTTCCTTGTCATGGTATGTCCATTGGTGTGAGTACCAAAGGAACCTTCATGTATTTCTCTCATGAGTATTTCTGCTTCTTTTCTGTCAACGCATCTGAGCAGAACCATGTCGAAGTTTCTCTTGTACAGAACATCTTCATTCAAGAAGAATCTACAAGCTAACTTTCTCAAAGTCTTTCTATCTTTCTTTGACGCCCCAAGAGGGTACTCTTGCTTTTGAAGAAAGTTCTTGATGTCGTAGTACCACGGTTTGTCGTCGATGATTGCTTCTACTGTGAAAACATGAGCGGGCCTATCCAGGCGCATAACATCGATCCGAGGAATGTCATTCCAATGATTTATCCTAATCATGGAAGAGAGTGTGGCTAATGCATCAGCCAAGTTGTTTTCTTCACGAGGAATGTGATGAAAATCTACCCTGTCGAAGAATGGTAACAATCTTCTCGCGTAGTCTTTGTAAGGAATTAGCCCTGGTTGGCGTGTTTCCCATTCTCCTTTGATTTGATTGATGACCAAAGCAGAATCTCCATATACATCCAAGTGTTTGATTCTTAGATCCATGGCTTCTTCGAGACCCATGATGCAAGCTTCATATTCGGCCTCATTGTTTGTGCATTTGAAAGTTAATCTGGCAGTAAATGGAATATGGGTACCCTGAGGTGTAACAATGATTGCCCCAATTCCTCGTCCATAAGCATTGACAGCTCCGTCAAAGATTAAGCCCCACTGGGATCCTATCTCAGGTCCTTCGTCTGGTAGTGGCTCGTCGTAATCTTTCATCTTGAGGTACATGACGTCCTCGTCCGGAAAGTCGAAACTGGTTGATTCATGACCATTGAGTGGGTGGTGAGCCAGGTGCTCAGCTAGAATGCTTCCTTTCACGGCTTTCTGTGCGTGATACTCAATGTCATATTCTGATAACAACATCTGCCAACGGGCAATTCTCCCGGTTAAAGCAGGCTTCTCAAAGATGTACTTGATTGGATCCATATGAGAGATCAAACAAGTAGTATGTCGAATCATGTACTGGCGGAGACGCTTGGCAGCCCAGGCCAAAGCACAACACGTCTTCTCGAGCATGGAGTAGCGGGATTCACAGTCAGTGAATTTCTTGCTCAGGTAGTAAATGGCATGCTCTTTTCTCTTTGTCTCGTCTTGCTGTCCAAGGACACAACCCATGGAATCTTCTAAGACGGTTAAGTACATTATCAAAGGTCTTCCTTCCACTGGAGGAGACAAGATGGGTGGTTCGAGCAGATATTCCTTAATGCTGTCGAACGCTTTCTGACAATCGTCTGTCCAGACGCAACTTTGATTTTTCCGTAGAAGTTTGAAAATAGGAGCGCAAGTTGCAGTCATGAGATATATGAATCTCGAGATGTAATTCAGACGTCCAAGAAATCCTCTAACTTGTTTCTCGGTTCTGGGCGAAGGCATTTCTTGAATTGCCTTGACTTTGTCTGGATCTACTTCAATTCCTCGTTTGCTGACAATGAAACCAAGGAGTTTTCCTGAATAGACACCAAAGGTACACTTGTTGGGGTTCAGGCGAAGCTGAAACTTCCGTAAGCGTTGAAATAACTTTGTCAGATTCTGTATGTGATCTTCTTCATTTTCTGATTTGGCAATCATGTCGTCCACATAGACTTCCACTTCTTTATGCATCATGTCGTGGAAAAGTGTAGTCATGGCTCTTTGATAAGTTGCCCCTGCGTTCTTTAGTCCAAAAGGCATGACACGATAGCAGAACGTGCCCCAGGGGGTGATGAAAGCTGTTTTTTCCATGTCTTCAGGTGCCATTTTGATTTGGTTGTATCCTGAAAATCCGTCCATGAATGAGAAAACTTTGGATTTTGCTGTACTGTCCACCAACATATCAATATGTGGTAAAGGAAAATCATCCTTAGGGCTAGCTTTGTTCAAATCTCTGTAGTCGACGCACATGCGGACTTTTCCGTCTTTCTTAGGAACGGGAACAATGTTAGCTAACCACTGAGGGTATTCTGAAGTGACGAGGAAACCTGCGTTGATCTGCTTTTGAACTTCCTCTTTGATTTTCATGGCCATCTCCGGATGAGTTCTTCTCAATTTTTGCTTGACCGGAGGGCATTCTGCTTTTAACGGCAAGTGATGCTCCACTATACTGGTATCCAACCCTGGCATATCTTGATAAGACCAAGCGAAGACATCTGAGAATTCTTTGAGTAGCTGTATCAAACTCTCTCTGATCTCTGAACTGAGCGAAGCTCCAATCTTAACCTCTCTTCTGTTTCCATCGGAACCAAGGTTAATGATCTCTAGAGGCTCATTGTATGGCTGAATGGCCTCTTCCTTTTGTTGAAGTAACCGTGAAATTTCCTTTGATATTTCTTCGTCTTCTTCTTCCTCTGCCTCGAATACAGGAAACTCAAAGCTTGGAGAAGTCATACGGTCGCACGTTTCAACGGGGTATTTTATGATTAATCTGCATATGTGTGATAAGTTTTATTTAGACAACGAGGGAAGACTCGGTGTATGCAGTTAATAATATTTTTTTGATGTTTTTTAAGGGTGTTTTTTAGGATTACCAATTTCCGAAAAAAAGAAAAGGAAAAACTAAACGAAGGAACAGAATGACATTTTTATTTATGGACAGTCATTTCTTGAAACAAAGACCCTATAAAACAAAACTCTATTGCTTTGGGCGAAGCAAAGAGGGACATTTAACTAAGAAATAGTAAAATGCAAAGCCCTATGAAACATCTCTTCACCCTGGGCTATGGTGAGAGGACAAAATAACGGTGAAAGTTCCTACTTAGGAGTGCGAACAACAGTTGAAACTTCAACAGCTGTCCAGTAGTGGCGAACCCCATTGTGCACTAAGTAATCTGGAACCTTAGGCTTAAGCTGGCCTGTGGTAGGTCTTGATTTACCAACCACTGTCTTTGCAACACTCAGACGATCTTCTTCTACTTCAGCAGACTGAGCGGTGTGAGCATACCCATTTCCAAGTGGAGTATGTCGGTTTTTCTTTTGAGGAAACTTCCAATCTTCTGAATGGAGAGACTCGTTGTCGGAGACACTTTCGAGATCATCCTCTTCTGTATTTTGGTCTTGCTCTTCTCCCAAGATGGCATTGACTAGATATGTGAACTCTAGATCCTTAGCCTCGGAAGGTGACTTGGGGATATAATCCTCAATGATGATTTCACCAGTCGATGATGATGAATAGCAAGGGTTATACATCTCTTTTGGCTGAGAGAGGTACTCAAAATCACTGTTCCATCCAGTTGGAACAATATCTTCAAGAGAGATTCTTGAACTTTCAGGAGCGGAGTATTTCACCATGTAGTCGAATTTTCCGCTTGGTTCTCCTAATGTATCCCAAGTCTCTTCGGGGATAGGAGGAACTTCTTCTGATGAACCATGACTTCTGGTGGTGAAGCTGTCAGTAACTTCATCACTGCTTGGTTGAGTCTTACTTTCAGATCCTTTAGTCGGATAACAGCAAGGTGGATCAGACTCTGGTAGGGAGATATATCCTGCTTTGTTAAGATAGGATAACCATTCCTCTTCATCGGTGTTTTCCGTACCGATGGTATTGACTGTTTGTTGAACAGGTTGAAGAAAACCTCCACTGCAGAAAGTTTCTTGAATTGGGAGAACTACTCAATCCCTGGGATAGCTTTTGATGATGTCGGAAAGAATCCAATTCCTGTTCTGTTCTTGTTGTTGGTAGGAATATTAATGTGCCCCCAACCACTGGTAGTGCCATCCTTTACAACTTGGATTGCATCTTTGTATGAAGAGATAGACGCTGCTTTCTCCTTTCCTTTGTCTAAGGAAAGTGCTTGGAATTTAGTTCCAACAACTTCTTTTGGTTCTATGTCGGAGAATGATGATAGGTTACTGACGATCAGAGCTCGTTCTCCACATACGGTTACCAATTTGTCATTCCTTATGAACTTCAGTTTCTGATGAAGTGTTGAAGTAATTGCCCCAGCCTCATGAATCCATGGGCGACCTAGCAAACAACTGTATTGTGCTGGAATATCCATAACTTGGAAAGTGATTTTGAACGTCTGAGGTCCAATAGTTATGGGAAGATCTACTTCTCCGAAAACTGACTTCCTTGATCCATCAAATGCTTTGACGATGACATGACTTTTTCTTAGAGGGTAATCTTCGAAAGATAATCTTGATAATGTTGATTTAGGCATGACGTTGAGAGAGGATCCATTGTCTATTAGGACTCCTGTGAGTACATCACCCATGCAGCCAACTGAGATGTGAAGTGGAAGATTGTGGTCCACTCCTTCTTCAGGAAGATCTTCGTCACAGAAACTTAGGCTAGTTCCGGCGGAGATGTTGGCAACGATGTTGTTGAATTGGCTTATAGTAACACTTGGTTCTACGAAAGCTTGTTCCAAAACTTTCTGTAGAGCTTCCCTATGAGCTTCAGAACTCAATAGCAGGGAAAGAACAGAAATCCTAGACGGAGTATGTAGTAATTGATCTACAATGTTGTATTCACTCCTCTGGATTAACTTCAAGATCTCATCATTTTCTTTCGCTTGAACAGCATTGGTCGGAAGATTGTCTTGCCTATGTGGTACTTCCTCCGAAGGTTTCTCCACATTTTCTGTTGTTCTGTTGAAGACTCGTCCACTTCTGGTGACTCGACTAACATCAGCAATGTTGACAACAGACGGTAATGGTATTTCCTTACCATTTTCAATGAATGTAGCGTTGTATTTGTATGGTATAGCCTTGCTGGACTCATACGGTACAGGACCTGGTAAGTAGATGACTAGTGGTGCAACTGCTGTCTTCCTGCTATCATACTTAACTTGCATAGGTTCAACTTGATTAATTTGAGGAGATACGGTAAAGACTTCATCATCTTCTCTGTTGGCAAGAACAGTAATGGTATTGTCATCCATCAGCTTTTGAATGTCGTTGCGAACACGCAAACATCCTCGTGAATTTCTTCGACAGATTCTGCATCTACTGTAAGCGTGGAAATCTGTTCCAAAGTAGGCAAGTCCATTTAAAGTTTTGTGGAACCTGACTACCGATCCTTCAAGGTCTTCAACTTTGTAGATTTTGTATTCTCCTGGACATCCTTGAACCATGTTGATGTCATGTTCAGTTCTGACTCGGATATGTTGAATCCATCCCAAGTCCATTTGTTCTTGTAATGCAGCTTGAACTACGGCACATCCTTGATTATTCTTTGGACAAATTTCGCATGTGAAGTAGTTGTGAGGTGGTACATGACCGTACCCAGCTTGTTTAGCGTGCATCTTGACAAGATTTTCCCCTATCTGACGAATGTCGTAGATTTGAATGACGTTGGGGTGCTGGTCTATCAGATTTACTGAAGCTTCTTTGTGCTGCGGCAAAGGATTTGCTTGGACGTTTGGATTAGTATCTTTGAAGGATAGCATTCCGCTTTTCACTAATCGTTGGACGTCAATCTTGAAAGGGAAACAGTTCTCAATATTGTGACCTGGTGCCCCCTGATGATAGGGACAAGATTGGTCAGCCTTATACCATGGTGAGGAACTGTTTGTAGGATTTGGAGGACTTCTTGTCTGAATGAGTCCTTTTGCCAGTAATGTTGGAAACAATTCTGCATACGGCATTGGTACGGGGTCAAAGGCAGGATACCTTGGAGCCCGATTGTTGTAATTTGGAGGTCGAACCTGCTGCTGAGGTTGCTGCGACCTTTGTTGAGTTTGTTGTTGCGAAACCTGAGGTTGATAAGCTGGCGCTGAGTTAACAACCGGAGTTATTGTTGCAACTTGAGGTTGGAATTTCTTCTTGATTTTGTGCAAGACATTGCTGACATCTTGATCCTTTTTCTTCTGGAAAGAACTTCCATACTTCCTTGGACCAATAGAAGATTCTGGTTCTTTGTTCAGGCGTCCCTCCCGAACTGCTTCTTCTAAACGTACACCCATGTTTACCATCTCAGTAAAGTCACTTGGTGCACTTGCAACCATTCGTCCGTAGTAAAATGGACTCAAAGTTTTGAGATAGATTTTTGTCATTTCTTTCTCTTCAAGTGGTGGACAAATTTGAGCAGCAACTTCACGCCATCTCTGAGCGTATTCCTTGAAGCTTTCTCTATCCTTTTGAGTCATGGCCCGGAGTTGATCTCTGTCGGGAGCCATATCCAGATTGTACTTATACTGTTTGACGAAGGCCTCTCCGAGGTCTCGAAAAGTACGAATCTCTGAACTGTCCAAGTTCATGTACCATTTGAGTGCAGCACCAGTCAGGCTGTCTTGAAAATAATGAATGAGCAATTGTTGATTATCAGTCTGAGTTGACATTCTTCGAGCGTACATCACAAGATGACTTTGTGGGCATGAATTCCCTTTATATTTCTCGAATTCTGGTACTTTGAATTTGTGAGGAATCTTAACATTTGGAACTAGACAGAGGTCTGCAGCATTCTTTCCAAATAGATCTTGTCCTCGGAGAGTCTTGAGTTCCTTCTGCATTTGCAGAAACTGTTCCTGGAACTCGTCCAATCTTTCATACACGCCAGCATCCTCACTGGGAGCGTGATGATATACTTGTCCGCCCTGCGGGGGAATGTTGCACCCCAAAATTTGCCCATCTAATTATTCTATAATTGGCTTAAGCTTTCCATTTCATATACATACCATCCATTAAACTGTCTAATTCATGCATCAGCAATCCATAATTTGGCACGGAGTTCAAAGATATTAGTGATCAAGGTTTCTCTATGGCTTTAAGATTCCATATATACATTCGAGGATTATTCAATGTGTTCCACCATTTGGGCCATTTATATCAAAATACCTCTCTCTCAACTAAAGTATGGATCAACAAAGCATTAGGTGTTTAAGGTCCGATATGGAATTAAAGTTTCTCTAAGATACAAATTTAATTTATCATTAGTTCAGAAACTTTCTCTTATGAAAATCAAGGAATGGTCAAAGTACATCTCAAGAGGGTATTGATCAAGAATTTCATGAATTTATTCAAGTGCTGTTCGCATTCTTCCATAAGAAGGATATTTGCTATACAAATCATGCTCTTTGACAAGAGGTCATCATGACCAGGACAGTTTCTTACCATTGTTTCATGCAAACAGTTGGAAAAATTGAGTTAAGTTTGACTCATTATTCATGCCAAGCGGCTATTTACGGCTATGAATTCTCAAATGTATAAGCTTATGAATTACTTGGAATTTCGATTACAAAAAGAAAGAGCAAAAGCTATCACAAATTAAGTTATGAGACAAAAGTCATTTGATTCAACACTGTTCAATTCCACTTCTCATTCAAAAGTATTATATATATATATATATATATATATATATATATATATATATATATATCCAAACATCCTGTTATTCAAAGTATCTTACAAGGTCTCCACCATTACATGCTCAAGAGTTCAAGTTACACTTACAAAAAATATAGAAAATTATACCAAGTTATTTAGCCTCATATCCTATCTCATTATTAAACTATAGCTCCACGCCGTACAAAATCAGTCAGTTGCTCGCCATCTTCACGCCTCATGTGGTAATCCTGACTTACAGCAAGTCTAATTGTGTCCACACATCCAATACGCTACAGCCGTGTTCAGAAAATTCAGCAGCCCTGCATAAACACAAGTTCAATCATCATTACAAAAAGTCCAGAAATGTGTTGCAAAACGATCATCACAATTTACATCACACGACCACGTCCATACTCATTTCTGTTCAGTTATACCTTACATCACAAGAATGTTATACAGCAAAATATATATATTACATTCTAAGTCTAATCTTCAATTCCAATCTCCATCCTTCACTCTTCAAGCAAACTCCAAACAGCTCCCAAATTGATTAAAAGAAATCCAGTTGCTTTGCTCCATATCCATCAAAATCTGTCCAAACAGTCATCACATAGCCCTCCATTCATCTACAACACCTTGCTACTGTCAAATCCAGACCTGCAGCTAAACACCAAGTTCACACAAAAAGTAAATAGCACCAAGGCAACCTCATATCATTTCCAATAACCTGCATCAAGACAGAGAATACTTCACCATACATTGAGTCAAGTTTAACTTATTCAAACATATTCAACCCTGTGTTAACAAGAACAGAACCATACCTGCCAATCAAATACACACAAAAAATCAGGATGCAACCTACTGATACATCATAAATAATCAGTCCTGTATATTGTGAATAAAATCCCTAAAACCAGTCCCTAATTTAACTTTAACTTACTGCTGCAGCAAATCTGCATATGATATTTCTACTTCAAAACCTAACCATTCCACAGAATTTCCAGCAGCCTACATAACTTGTAAACTAACCCAAAGAAGAACCATCCTAAATAACTAACAGAAAACCAGAAAAATCAGAAACCAAATGCAAGTCCCACATTCAAGAAACTGAAAAAATACCTTGCAAGCTATAATGCTGAGTCCCACATCTAAAGATTCCTAATGATCACCCAATGATTGCTCCTATAAATAGTCAGCTTCACCCACCTACAATGGGACCAAAAAAAAAAAAAGAGCACTATCAGTCTTCATCATTGTCTCGCTTGCAGACTTTGAAGGAAGAAGGGTAGAGCCTCAAAATATTCGCTCTCATAACCATTTTCTGTTCCCACACTTTTCATTCTTCAACCTTCCCTCTGAATCTCCATTCAATCTGCACGCTCCACCATTCTCTTCACTCTCTCTTCACATCATCACCATTCTCCATCCACAATACAGAACTTCTTCATCCTCTTCCACGAGTCTCTTCCACCATTTTCTCCCCACAATCAACTTCATCTTCAATTCTCTCCCTTCATTCTCTGCCTTCACTCTACTTCTTCACCCCATAACCATTCACTCTCCACACTTCATACCTCACTTTCATCTTCAATCTTCAGATTCAGAATCAATCTTCACATACAGAACCTTCAACCTTTCTTCATTCATTCATCATCACCCTGACTTCACCACCCTGCTTCCATTATCCTCCTCCATATACATTCCTCACCCTTCACTTGACCATCTTCGCACTCTTTCTGAAAATCACCATGCTTCCATCATCTTCTTCATCCACCTTTCTTCACGAATTCTGCAACAACAAAAAAAAGATGAGAAGATATTAGTAACAGAAACGTAGCAAACTCTTTCTCACGATTCATCCAATCCGCAATCAATCTTCAACCAAAACTTCCATGGATCTCAACCTTCAATCTCAAATCATCGATTCTGCAGAAACTTCCTTTGTCTCTCGCATCTGATACCTTCATCCTTCAAAATCTACAGAGAAAAAAGAGAAGAATCAGAGAGAGGAAGTAAAAGGTCAACGTCAACACTTACTCTGATTTCTCATCACCGATATCTTCATCGCCTCATCACCGCATCAAGCCGCAACAACAACAACACTGTATCAGAGAGGAGCGATGAGGGAAGGGGAACCGAGGCGAGGTTGAATTCATTCCGTCGTGTCTACGACGGTGGCCAGGGATTTACGTCGGAGAAGATGAGTGGCAAGGAGCACCGGCGCCGTTTCGTGCGTTTCACGGAGGTGGATTTCTTCAAGCTCTAAGGTTCACACTTAACCCTAAATTCCCAATTATGCTTTTTTCTTTTTTTGTTTTATTAATTTGAACAATTAAATTCTGAAAATAACAAAAGAAAATGGATCAAACACAGAGATCTTTGGGCCACACGAATTAAGCCCGTTACTTTTTTTGGTAATCTGAACATATGGATCAAAATCAATGCCCTGTGCGAATTGCTAGCTACACCCCTGAGCCCATTGCATTTTTGGCATAGAAATTCTGTAAGAAAAATAATCTCTTGGGCCTCTCCCTGCTGGGCCCGGCGCCCTTGCTATTCACCACCATGTAATTCAGAATTACACCTCCCTGTTTCCATTAGTTTTAATTTAGGTTTAATTAGATTTTTTACCATTTCTTTGAGTAATTAAATTGCTAAATTTTCTTACTAATTTTTAGACTTAGACACAATTTTAGACATAAAAAATAATCACTAAAAATATTAGTTTTAGGCTATTTGTTTTTTAGTCTTTTGCTTGACTTGTGACTCAATTTCTCCCATAAAATCAATATAAAAAAATAGTAGTATTTTTAATTCATTTTTGTACTATATTTTTGAATTGCTACTTCATACTTGTGTATAATTTTGTACCATTGTATCCTTACTCAATTTTGCTCATGATGTGACTTTAATTTGCATGCTTCTAAATCCTAACCTTAGGTAGAAACCATGATAACATTAGGTAGGAATTCCCTTCATGCTTAGGTTAGTTTCTTTTCCTTTTCAACTTTAAAACATCTAACAAATACTTGAATTAAATCCCATAAAAATACCAAGAAAACTCATAAAAAATGACTAATAAATACTTTGACTAATAAAAAGGGAATGGAAGCTTGTAACTTCCCTTGCTTAAGGGATGTTCGAGTGCTTGGGGCTCCCTTGCTTAAGGGTTCCATTCAGGCGAAAGTTCCCAACCTCTAAAAAACACAAACCAAAGAGTAACTCGAGTTTCCCTTGCTTAAGGGATTTCCTCGAAACGCTCAAACTCTCTTCTCTATCTCGCCTCCGAGGCATTCTTTAATCGGACATGTTATTTCCGCTCCATTCCCAGCTTAAGACTCCAGAGGTCGAGCAGCGGAGTGCGAATGTAACTTCGTCCACTAAAAAACACAAAAACAAACAAAAACTAAAGAGCCGAACTACGGCGCTCTGATTCCCGAAAGGGATACGTAGGCATCAAGTCGCGGGGCTTGAACGAGCACAACTATTTAAAAACCTTATTTTCCCCGTGTTTCTTTTCTTTCATTTGCATGCATTCCCTTAGTAATTAAGCTTTAGATTTATACACCCTTTAGATAGCAACAAACATAGGTGGATACCATCGAGTACGATGGGCGTGAGGGGTGCTAGTACCTTCCCCTCGCGTAACCGACTCCCGTACCCTATCTCTGGTCGAAAGACCTCGTTCTTATTCATCGTAGGTTTTCTGATATTCCTTTCCCTTATGGGATAAATATATTGGTGGCGACTCTGTCTGTTCATTTTCGCGAGCGTGCGACAGCTGGCGACTCTGCTGGGGATGTTGCTAGACCTATTGCGGGTCCATCCTAAGCAAGTCGATCCTAGCCTACGTTTGTTTGTTTATTTACTGGGTGTTTACTTGTTTTTATGTCTATACCTTGTATATATGTTTGCATGCTTATTCTTTGCCTGCATATCATGTTTATTTCTGTTTGCACCTCATGCATATGGATTATATTCTGTGTTCCTTGGGGTCTTCTGTTCTGTTTTGCAGGTGGGGGTTTGTATGAGGTAAAAGGCCCACTACCCAGGCCAAGTGACACATAGGATTAGCGTGGATGCTCATGTTGACTACCGTAGCGCTTGCTATGGATGAGTTCAATATGAGGTACCACAGCTGGGCGAGGTTCTTTCATGGAACACTGTGTCTGGCACGCTTGTTGCCTCAAACACTTTGTACCCCATGGGAACTGTAGACCCTGGTGACCATTAGGGACCACTTGTCCGTGTCTAGACTACATACCTGTGAGATTGGGGTGGGACAGGAAACTTGACCTTCATCATACCCGGATCTCTGCTATTCAGTAAAAGGCGTCAAACCTTTGATCCTGGGACATTTGACTTATACAGAAGTTCTACATCAGTTATCTATCAACGTCGAACCTCTGAATCTGGAGGTTTAACCTTATTTGACTTATGCAAGGGTTATCTATCAGAATCAACGTCGAACCTCTGAATCTGGATGGTTCGACCACCTTTGACTTATGCACAAGCTATTTATCCAGAAAGCAACGTCGAACCTCTGAATCTGGAGGGTTCGACCATATCTTATTAGCCATGAGAAGTTGTTATCCAAGAGGCCTTGATCCTTGATCCTGATTTATGTTGCATTTGCATCTTCATTAACACTTTGCATTCATGCATGTGCATTCATGGTTACCAAGACTCTTACCACTCTTCCTTTCCATCAGATCAGTCAAGACGATTCCTCCACACCGATATCTGACAAGAGCTCATAGAAGAAGAATCATGGAGAACTACGAACAAGATCAAGCTGCCATTAGAGAAGAGATGGATCAAATGAAAACTAAGGTCGATGCTATCCTGGAAGCTATCCAAGCCTTGAGAACTGAAAGGGTTCCTGTTACACAAGAGATTCCTGTTGTTGGTAACCAAGCTGCTGCTAGCCAACATGAGGTCATTCCACCTTCTTCTACTCCGTTTGATTTCCAAGCAAGGACTAGTGCTACTCTTGGGATGCCATTTAGCTTCATGACTGCTGATACTCTTGGAGCTTCAAACCAAGGAGGGTCCATGCCCTTAACCTCTGGAGTGCCAACTATGAATGGGCCTGTTTTCCCATTTCCTACTCCACCTCCTCATTCAGAAGTTCCTCATCCTGCTTTTTGTGGTCCTCAGTTTGCTAATCCAGAAATGCATCCAATACCAACTGCTGAAAGAGCTCAACCTGTTGAGAGATCTGCTGAGAAGTATAAGATTCTTGAGGAAAGGATTCGAGCTATTGAAGGTTTTAGTGCCTATGGGATGAACGCTGAAGAAATGTGCTTGGTTCCTAATCTGGTTATTCCTCCCAAGTTCAAGACTCCCGACTTTCAAAAGTACAAGGGTTTAAGCTGTCCGAAGAGCCACATTATCATGTACTGTCGTAAGATGGCTTCTCACATTCACAATGAACCATTGCTCATCCATTGCTTTCAAGATAGCTTGTCTGGGGCATCTCTGAACTGGTATATGAATCTGGAGCGTAATAGGATCCGATCTTGGAAGGATTTGTATGATGCCTTTCTCAAGCAATACCAATACAACATCGACATGGCACCGACTAGGTTGCAACTTCAGAATCAAGCACAAAAGACCAATGAGACATTCAAAGAATATGCCCAAAGGTGGAGAGAAATGGCTGCTCAAGTTAATCCACCACTTTCTGAATCTGAATTGGTTGACATGTTCATGAACACTCTTCAAGGGCATTACTATGAGAGAATGGTTGGAAGTGTTTCTTCTGGTTTCTCCGATCTGGTCAGGATTGGTGAAAGAATTGAGAATGGTTTGAAGATTGGTAAGATCCAGAATCCCGCCAATGCTGCTGCTGCAAACCAATATGGGTATAAGAAGCCTCAGGGTAACTTTGTCAAGAAGAAAGAAGGCGAGACCAGTGCCACCTATGCTCAAGATCAAGCTCCTAGCTATCAAGTGGCCGCCACCGCCCCTCAAGCTTATGTGGCACCTGTTGGTCAACGACCTTGGGTCCCTTATCAACAATATGTCCAACAACAACAACAAGGTTTCCAACAACAAGGTTATCAACAGAGACAAGGTCAACAGAGGCAGAATAGGCCTAAAAGGGTGTATGATCGTGTACCAATGACCTATAGCCAACTTCTCGCCGCCTTGCTTGATCAAAAACTGATTCAATTAGCTGAAGCGAGGCCTCCTCCTGATCCTCTCCCTCCAAATTACAAGATTAATGCCAAGTGTGAATTCCACTCTGGAGGATCTGGTCACACTACTGAAGAGTGCAGAGTTCTCAAGGACAAAGTTCAAGATCTGCTTGATGCAAAAGAGATTACATTCACACCTGCGGCACCTAATGTGGTCAACAATCCCATGCCACCTCACAATGGAGCTTCCACCAGTGGAACATGAAGACTTTTATGTTTGTCAGAAAACATTTCATTTGCATTAGAATAAGGCCAAACTTGCCATTGTATAGATTTCTTTAGTATTTTCAATTGTACTACTTTTGTTGTTATCAAGTACTATCCATTGTAAGAAACTCATTCTGTTTGAATAAATAAAAATGTAATATACATGTTTTTCTCAAATCATTTCATCTTTGTCATTATGTTCATTGATACTACACTCATTTGTCTTAAGCAACTAAAAAAGGGAGAATGATGAAAAGTCAAAAACACATGAATCACTAATTGTATGCTTTTGGAACAAGATCCTGCTGATGATGTACAGGCATTGTTTCTATCCTCAAACACCGGAGTTATAAGGGAGTGAAACCCTCGTCAACCCCTTTGAGCCCAAGGAGTAGTAGTTTCTTTTCAAAAATACAAAACCCTCAATTTTAACCAGGGGCAGGGTAGACTCCAGTTAGTGCGACCGAGCGCTCGACTTTCAAGTATTCCATCAGAGGATCAATCATATCTCATATCCCACAACAAAAGAGCACAATCCACAATGGATGTCTCCCATTCACTAAGAAGAGGGCAGTCACAACCTTTTCATCAAGTCAACCACAAAAGTCATGCAACTTGTTCCCGAACGAGGCAAAAAGAGAATGAAAGAAAATATCAAATCGTGATCAAAAAGAAAGAAGCAATAGCCCGCTAAGTCAAAAAAAAACAACAACAAAGCTTTGAAGCAAATGACTTAGGCAAAATTAGGGCATATCCCGCTGGACAACGAACACCAATATCAAAAGAAACTTTCTGTCCAGGCAAAAGTTAGGGAAAGCAAAAGACAAAAGCAAAAGAAAATTCCTCCAAGGGACAAGTTGTTATAACCATCAACAGAAGCGCCAAAAGGTGACTGCCACCTCCGTCAAAGCCATAAAGGATCCTCATCCATCACAATCCTTCCTGAAAGGTGAATATTCGTGTCAAACTAACTGAACGTAGGACTGGAGAACATCACGAAGAGGGGTGGGTTAAGTAGAACTTGAGCCTTTATCCTTTGTTTCTTAAACCGTGAACCCGGCCACGTTACAACCCTCAAAAGTCCTAATTGAAGCAGGGTTCATTCCGAAAGCATACAAACTGTAAAATCATGTCAAAACTGACTCCTAATGTTGCTGTGTCATTTGTGTTAGTATCAGTATAACATTTTGACAAATAAAACTCTTCTTTGAGATTAACATGTGCATTGCATTATCATTATCTCTTCCAAAACAGAATTGTCTCCAATCTGAAAGCAAGTACTCGATACCAAGGAAAGTTCAACATTGAAACTCCATCGAGTAATCTTACAAAGGCAAAGGTTGGTCATCTACAAAGCAAATATCTGAAGCATCCATTTGGTGGAATAGTTCCTTTCAATCTGGGGCACTCATCCCTTCATCCACACTAGGGCGGACCATTGCACATCTCCAAGATTCAAGCATGTCAAAATTCCATCTCAAAAGGTCATACAAGCTGGGGGCAAGCTAGTGACAATTCTTTCTTCCATCCCCAAGCAAATGTCAGATATCAAGACAAGTGTCGAGGAGTCAAACTAAACACCTCACCTTCGCAAGTTCTATCCTTCAAGCAATGACCTTCCACAAGGGCATACTCCATCCACTCCTGGTATCTTGGAGACAATCATCCCATTCATAATCATACATACATCATGCATATCATTGCATTCTCATTATCATTTCTCCCACCTGATCCGATCATCAACAAATCAGGGGCATCCACCCTATCTTGAATCAAGCAGAGTCCAGAACTCCACCTAATCTATTCCACATCGAAGCAGAAGCCCTAATCGATCAATCAGTACACTGCATATAGAATTCATTGCATTGCATTTCCAGAAGTGCACAAATAAATCAAACATTTGCATGTGAAGCATAAGCCAAGTTACTCATCAGATGGGTTCTCTACAAGCAATCAATTGATATTCCACTGGGGCACTCAGAGTTACCATTGTGGTACCATCTCCTCAAGTCAATCATGTTTATCTTTTATTCAACCCAGAGTTGATGTTTGTCTTTTATTCAACCCAGAGTTGATGATTATCTTTTTCCCACTCAACCCAGAGTTGATGGTTGTCTTGTTTCTTTCCCACTCACCCAGAGTTGACGGTCACCTTTTATTTCAACCCAGAGTTGATTCTTGTCTTTTTCCCATTCGACCCAGAGTTGACAGTTATCTTTTATTCAACCCAGAGTTGATCCCTTATCCTTTTTCCCACTCAACCCAGAGTTGATGGTTGTCTTGTCTCTTTTCCCTTTCAACCCAGAGTTGATAGTTATCTTTTACCTCTCCTACTCAACCCAGAGTTGACGGTCTTCTTTCCTGATTTTTTCCTCAACCCAGAGTTGACGGTTTTCTTTCTTTATTTTTTCTCAACCCAGAGTTGACGATCATTCCTAACTGTTCACCTCACCATTTTCAACCCAGAGTTGAATTACCTTCTCTCAACCCAGAGTTGATGTCTATCTCTTGTTTTTCAACCCAGAGTTTATGTTCTTACTTTCTATCTCAACCCAGAGTTGATGCCTATATCTTGTCCCATTAATACTGATTTCCCTTCCCATTCTTCAACCCAAAGTTAACTTGCTCAACCCAGAGTTGATATAATTTTACTCGGTGGAGTTAACACCATTTGTTCCCCAATGGCTATCTCTCATCAGACAAATTTTCAGGTTCACTTGGTATTTAATCTTCTTCTACCTTGAATGATCGAAAGGCTGACGCCAATCTCACCTTCAGGTTTAAGACGATTAAATAGGGGCAGCTGTTGCACCCCAAAATTTGCCCATCTAATTATTCTATAATTGGCTTAAGCTTTCCATTTCATATACATACCATCCATTAAACTGTCTAATTCATGCATCAGCAATCCATAATTTGGCACGGAGTTCAAAGATATTAGTGATCAAGGTTTCTCTATGGCTTTAAGATTCCATATATACATTCGAGGATTATTCAATGTGTTCCACCATTTGGGCCATTTATATCAAAATACCTCTCTCTCAACTAAAGTATGGATCAACAAAGCATTAGGTGTTTAAGGTCCGATATGGAATTAAAGTTTCTCTAAGATACAAATTTAATTTATCATTAGTTCAGAAACTTTCTCTTATGAAAATCAAGGAATGGTCAAAGTACATCTCAAGAGGGTATTGATCAAGAATTTCATGAATTTATTCAAGTGCTGTTCGCATTCTTCCATAAGAAGGATATTTGCTATACAAATCATGCTCTTTGACAAGAGGTCATCATGACCAGGACAGTTTCTTACCATTGTTTCATGCAAACAGTTGGAAAAATTGAGTTAAGTTTGACTCATTATTCATGCCAAGCGGCTATTTACGGCTATGAATTCTCAAATGTATAAGCTTATGAATTACTTGGAATTTCGATTACAAAAAGAAAGAGCAAAAGCTATCACAAATTAAGTTATGAGACAAAAGTCATTTGATTCAACACTGTTCAATTCCACTTCTCATTCAAAAGTATTATATATATATATATATATATATATATATATATATATATATATATATATCCAAACATCCTGTTATTCAAAGTATCTTACAAGGTCTCCACCATTACATGCTCAAGAGTTCAAGTTACACTTACAAAAAATATAGAAAATTATACCAAGTTATTTAGCCTCATATCCTATCTCATTATTAAACTATAGCTCCACGCCGTACAAAATCAGTCAGTTGCTCGCCATCTTCACGCCTCATGTGGTAATCCTGACTTACAGCAAGTCTAATTGTGTCCACACATCCAATACGCTACAGCCGTGTTCAGAAAATTCAGCAGCCCTGCATAAACACAAGTTCAATCATCATTACAAAAAGTCCAGAAATGTGTTGCAAAACGATCATCACAATTTACATCACACGACCACGTCCATACTCATTTCTGTTCAGTTATACCTTACATCACAAGAATGTTATACAGCAAAATATATATATTACATTCTAAGTCTAATCTTCAATTCCAATCTCCATCCTTCACTCTTCAAGCAAACTCCAAACAGCTCCCAAATTGATTAAAAGAAATCCAGTTGCTTTGCTCCATATCCATCAAAATCTGTCCAAACAGTCATCACATAGCCCTCCATTCATCTACAACACCTTGCTACTGTCAAATCCAGACCTGCAGCTAAACACCAAGTTCACACAAAAAGTAAATAGCACCAAGGCAACCTCATATCATTTCCAATAACCTGCATCAAGACAGAGAATACTTCACCATACATTGAGTCAAGTTTAACTTATTCAAACATATTCAACCCTGTGTTAACAAGAACAGAACCATACCTGCCAATCAAATACACACAAAAAATCAGGATGCAACCTACTGATACATCATAAATAATCAGTCCTGTATATTGTGAATAAAATCCCTAAAACCAGTCCCTAATTTAACTTTAACTTACTGCTGCAGCAAATCTGCATATGATATTTCTACTTCAAAACCTAACCATTCCACAGAATTTCCAGCAGCCTACATAACTTGTAAACTAACCCAAAGAAGAACCATCCTAAATAACTAACAGAAAACCAGAAAAATCAGAAACCAAATGCAAGTCCCACATTCAAGAAACTGAAAAAATACCTTGCAAGCTATAATGCTGAGTCCCACATCTAAAGATTCCTAATGATCACCCAATGATTGCTCCTATAAATAGTCAGCTTCACCCACCTACAATGGGACCAAAAAAAAAAAAAGAGCACTATCAGTCTTCATCATTGTCTCGCTTGCAGACTTTGAAGGAAGAAGGGTAGAGCCTCAAAATATTCGCTCTCATAACCATTTTCTGTTCCCACACTTTTCATTCTTCAACCTTCCCTCTGAATCTCCATTCAATCTGCACGCTCCACCATTCTCTTCACTCTCTCTTCACATCATCACCATTCTCCATCCACAATACAGAACTTCTTCATCCTCTTCCACGAGTCTCTTCCACCATTTTCTCCCCACAATCAACTTCATCTTCAATTCTCTCCCTTCATTCTCTGCCTTCACTCTACTTCTTCACCCCATAACCATTCACTCTCCACACTTCATACCTCACTTTCATCTTCAATCTTCAGATTCAGAATCAATCTTCACATACAGAACCTTCAACCTTTCTTCATTCATTCATCATCACCCTGACTTCACCACCCTGCTTCCATTATCCTCCTCCATATACATTCCTCACCCTTCACTTGACCATCTTCGCACTCTTTCTGAAAATCACCATGCTTCCATCATCTTCTTCATCCACCTTTCTTCACGAATTCTGCAACAACAAAAAAAAGATGAGAAGATATTAGTAACAGAAACGTAGCAAACTCTTTCTCACGATTCATCCAATCCGCAATCAATCTTCAACCAAAACTTCCATGGATCTCAACCTTCAATCTCAAATCATCGATTCTGCAGAAACTTCCTTTGTCTCTCGCATCTGATACCTTCATCCTTCAAAATCTACAGAGAAAAAAGAGAAGAATCAGAGAGAGGAAGTAAAAGGTCAACGTCAACACTTACTCTGATTTCTCATCACCGATATCTTCATCGCCTCATCACCGCATCAAGCCGCAACAACAACAACACTGTATCAGAGAGGAGCGATGAGGGAAGGGGAACCGAGGCGAGGTTGAATTCATTCCGTCGTGTCTACGACGGTGGCCAGGGATTTACGTCGGAGAAGATGAGTGGCAAGGAGCACCGGCGCCGTTTCGTGCGTTTCACGGAGGTGGATTTCTTCAAGCTCTAAGGTTCACACTTAACCCTAAATTCCCAATTATGCTTTTTTCTTTTTTTGTTTTATTAATTTGAACAATTAAATTCTGAAAATAACAAAAGAAAATGGATCAAACACAGAGATCTTTGGGCCACACGAATTAAGCCCGTTACTTTTTTTGGTAATCTGAACATATGGATCAAAATCAATGCCCTGTGCGAATTGCTAGCTACACCCCTGAGCCCATTGCATTTTTGGCATAGAAATTCTGTAAGAAAAATAATCTCTTGGGCCTCTCCCTGCTGGGCCCGGCGCCCTTGCTATTCACCACCATGTAATTCAGAATTACACCTCCCTGTTTCCATTAGTTTTAATTTAGGTTTAATTAGATTTTTTACCATTTCTTTGAGTAATTAAATTGCTAAATTTTCTTACTAATTTTTAGACTTAGACACAATTTTAGACATAAAAAATAATCACTAAAAATATTAGTTTTAGGCTATTTGTTTTTTAGTCTTTTGCTTGACTTGTGACTCAATTTCTCCCATAAAATCAATATAAAAAAATAGTAGTATTTTTAATTCATTTTTGTACTATATTTTTGAATTGCTACTTCATACTTGTGTATAATTTTGTACCATTGTATCCTTACTCAATTTTGCTCATGATGTGACTTTAATTTGCATGCTTCTAAATCCTAACCTTAGGTAGAAACCATGATAACATTAGGTAGGAATTCCCTTCATGCTTAGGTTAGTTTCTTTTCCTTTTCAACTTTAAAACATCTAACAAATACTTGAATTAAATCCCATAAAAATACCAAGAAAACTCATAAAAAATGACTAATAAATACTTTGACTAATAAAAAGGGAATGGAAGCTTGTAACTTCCCTTGCTTAAGGGATGTTCGAGTGCTTGGGGCTCCCTTGCTTAAGGGTTCCATTCAGGCGAAAGTTCCCAACCTCTAAAAAACACAAACCAAAGAGTAACTCGAGTTTCCCTTGCTTAAGGGATTTCCTCGAAACGCTCAAACTCTCTTCTCTATCTCGCCTCCGAGGCATTCTTTAATCGGACATGTTATTTCCGCTCCATTCCCAGCTTAAGACTCCAGAGGTCGAGCAGCGGAGTGCGAATGTAACTTCGTCCACTAAAAAACACAAAAACAAACAAAAACTAAAGAGCCGAACTACGGCGCTCTGATTCCCGAAAGGGATACGTAGGCATCAAGTCGCGGGGCTTGAACGAGCACAACTATTTAAAAACCTTATTTTCCCCGTGTTTCTTTTCTTTCATTTGCATGCATTCCCTTAGTAATTAAGCTTTAGATTTATACACCCTTTAGATAGCAACAAACATAGGTGGATACCATCGAGTACGATGGGCGTGAGGGGTGCTAGTACCTTCCCCTCGCGTAACCGACTCCCGTACCCTATCTCTGGTCGAAAGACCTCGTTCTTATTCATCGTAGGTTTTCTGATATTCCTTTCCCTTATGGGATAAATATATTGGTGGCGACTCTGTCTGTTCATTTTCGCGAGCGTGCGACAGGGAAAAGTATGCATAATGGGCTGTGGAGAAGCCATGACAGCAGATCTTGGAATCTCAGCATTTTGTTGTGTGAAACCCATTGCCGTTGCTCTTGGAACTTCAATTTCCAGAGGTTTGTAACCCTCCGGTGGACGCATATCCATGGTGACTTTTGGAGCTTCAGAAGCTGGAGGTATGTACCCTTCTGGAGTAAAGTTATACGACATGCCCCAAGGTCGATCAGGCGGCATGGTATACTGAGGAATAGGAGTAGAAACAATCTCGGAAACCACAGTCCTTTGTGGTTCTTCTGGCGTTGGTCGATTCTGCGCAACTACCAGGGCTTCTACCATACTTTTGAGCCTTTCAACAGTACCTTTGAGAGTATTAATCTCTTCCCTGAGTTCTTCATTCTCTTGCTCAAAGTCTTCCATTCTTTTCTTGCGACTTGAACGAGTGTTGTATGGATGAGACAGCTTGAAAGTCTTGGTTCACCTCCTTCTCCTCCTCTCTTTCTGGAGAAAGGAAAGTGACTATTAGATCCGCGACAATTCCCGTGTCAGTGCGTACGACTAAAGCGATGTATGATATGCAATTAAGTTAATTATTTTTCAAGGAAACACCATAATTACGTTATGAAACATCAAACTTTTATTAATTAAGCGAAAACGCCGTTTTTTACACACTTTGAAAAGGGAAATACAGAGAAACTGAGAGAAAGGACTCTAAAACTTTGATGAAGAGCCGACTTCACGTTCTAACATCTTCTTTTGTTTCTTGAGCTGAGCGTTCTCTGACGTGAGCTGATCGATGATCCAGGAAGCAGGAGGGATATGATGAGAATGTGACGATTGTGTCACTTGTCGATCGAGTACTTCAAGTAACTCATCCTTCCTTCTTAGGATGTTTTGAATTTCAACATTTTCCGTGTTGACAATTCGATACTTATTCCTCCAAGCATTCCTTTCTTGGCATACCTTGTTTAATGCCGCTTGCAGTTTTTCAACATCGGTGGAGAAAAGGTAAATTGGTTCCCTTAGGGGAATAGGTTCTTGATGTTGATATGGCATCCTGAGCTTGAATGCTCTGACACGTACCCATTGAAGGTAAGGATCCAGGGAGATGCAAAGATGTTTTCCTAACAATCTTCTCCCTTTACTGTGAACAAGACGCCAGGCTTGGACAATTTCCTTCTTCAGCATGTTGCCATGATCGTCGATGTTCTTGAAGAACAGACCCTCCAATTGGATGTTACTTGGAATATTTTTCATGGGATAGCCGTATTGACGACGGGCTAAAGCTGGATTGTAACTAATTCCTCCCTTAGTTCCAATAAGGGGTATGTTGGGGAAACTTCCACAACTGAAGATGATCTTGGTCTCGTCGTTGTCAGGACTACACCAATCAATGTCCGTATGAGTGAGAGACATGATTTTCTGTGACCAGTAAAGGCCATCCCTCATGTTCCAGAAAGTGCTAGACTTCGGTAGGTGCGAAACGAACCATTCGTATAACAGCGGTACGCAGCATGTGATTAATCCTCCTTGCTGCAGGTTTCTTGAATGCACAGAATGATAAGCATCCGCAAGCAAGGTTGGAACTGGATTTCCAATTAAGAAGATCTTAATTGCATTGATGTCGACGAAATCGTTAATGTTAGGGAACAAAAACAATCCGTAGATAAGCAAAGCCAAGATTTCATCAAAAGCGCTCATATCTTGGATGCTGACGAAGTATCGAGCTTGATCAAACAGGAATTTGGAGGGCAATTCTTGAATTCCTCCTCTACTCACCATATGAGTTCTGATGTCGACTACGTTCAAAGGAGTAGTTGCAGCAATGATAATGTCGTCAGGATTCTTTTCCAAACCGGAGTACGGATCTTGCGCGTACACGGGTATTCCAATCAGACGAGAGTACTCCTCTAACGTAGGCATGAGCTGATAATCTGGAAAGGTGAAGCAGTGATACGTTGGATCGTAAAACTGTACCAAGGTGGGAAGGATCCCATCCACCATGTTGGTATTGAGCAAAGGCAGAAGTTTTCCATACTTCTCCTTGAAAGCCTGGGGGTTGACCACCAGTTTTCCGAGCTTTCCCAGTTCCTCGACCTGGGGAATCTTGAAGGTGTATTTCCTAGCTTTCTTTCTTCCATAATCCATGGTATAGATCCTTAAGTCCTTTCTCCGTTTCTCTCTTTCTCTCTGAAGTTCAAAACGTTCGTTATTTAGTTTCCTTGAAAAACGACTCGAAAAAGACTCTTTTTGTTTTTAGTTGTTTATTAATGAATGATGCATGAATGCATGAATGCACACACAAGAGTTTTAAACAAACATGGCGTTGAAGGGTATAGTGGTCATGAAGTCAAAACGCAGTCTCCCGCCCCAATGGTAAACTAAGGTTAATGATTTTTGTACCTGTAGAACGGGTTCTAGGGGTCTCAAAGTTTTTGCTCAACCTTAAAGATACGTTGATTGGTATCTATAAGAGAGTTTTCTCTGAGTGTAGTATCTGCGTGACAATTACTTCCGTAATCACCGCTCTACGTCCTAAAAAGGCTTTAAGTGGGGTTAATGTGTTTCTAGGTCCTCCTGGTACAAATCAGTCTCGGAATGCAGTGGCGCAGTTAATCACAACCAGCCAGGCAAATCCCAAGAGTAGACTTGGAAACCAAGATTAGAGGGCCTTCACCGGGAAGACATCCTCCATCCTATCTTATGTTGCACTCAAATCCGGGTATAGGATTTCTCACCACAAGGGGGAATCAAGCCCTTTCCCGATACAGAATAAACAAAATAAACAAATATATATGCAACAAACACATGAAATGACACAGAGGTTAGGCAGGACCTCTCTTGTTTGAGGGGGAATTTGGCATCCCTAATTCCTCATTGGGGCTGGACCAGCAACAGGTCAACCATTGGTTTGGATGAAAAACCAAGGTTTTGAACACTTATATCCCCAGCAGAGTCGCCATTTTTCTGTGGTGGTCGTTTTCTTTACCTCCCCGTTTCACTTGGGAGGACGGCACGCTAAACCCTTCACGCGAAATTTGGAAGGAGAATGCGCCCGTGGTGGGATGAATTTTATTTCAGTTCTTCCTACGATATCACACGAACTTTCTTATTTGTCCTACGAGTAGGAAAGGGAAAAAAAGATCTCAACTAAACCCTAGGAGTTTGCTAAGTGTGGGGATTTACACCTAGACTAGAAATTCTGGAGTCCGGGAGGTCGGTTATACATAGGGAAGTGTTTAAACACCCTACATATCTGTAGTACTCTACAGGAACCTTCTCTGTGTCATTTGTGTTTGTGTTTATTGCTAATGATTGGGAAAGTTTCTCCTTTGTATTAGGAGAGAGAATTGAATTGATTTTAAAAGACAGACAGACAGACAAACTGACTATTTTTGGTATTTTATTAGCTCGCTGAGATTCCTTGTGAACCTCATGCCTACATATCCCTAGTGGAAGTCAGAGCTTAATGTAGTTCGGGGAACTAACTAGGGAAATTAATTATTTTTGGTGCCTTGCTTGAAGCTCAAGGTTGAAGCTTGGAATTAAATCTCTGTTTACAGTAAAGAGACATGAAATTATCTCTACAGAGAGGTATTTGTACTATTCTACCACAAACATTTAAAGGAGTGACAGAATAACTGAATTCATTTCATTCAAGAGGGGGACCTTACTTGTGTATGTGCAAGTATACCAGTCAAATGCCTCTTAAATGAAAGAAAGATGCTCATCCAAATTAGGGAAAGTTACCACATGTCTGGGTTTTACTGCCAGCTCATGCCTTTCAAAATCCTAAATGGGAGACTTGATTAAAATTGAAATGAAATGTTTGTTTGTTTGAATGTGGTAGAGTAGTAAAAATATCTCTCTATGGAGATAAGCTATGTCTATCTACTGTATAAAAGATTTGACTTTTAGCTGGCTTGTATGAGGCCCAAGCTTGAGGCTTTTTGATTGATTAATTAATATTATTGACTCTGGGAGATGACTCCACTGGGAATTAATTACAGGGTATTTCTGTGTTCTGTACAAAGCCCAGAATTGAGGCTGACTCTACTTAGGGAGACTCTATTTGTGTGCCTTGTACAAAGCCCAAGGTTGTGGCTAACTGTTGAGGATAATTAAATGACTCTTTTTTATGTGCCTTGTACAAAGCCCAAGGTTGTGGCTAACTCTAGCTAGGGGAAAACATTATTTTCTGCCTTGTACAAAGCCCAAGGTTGTGGCGGACTCTTAAATGAATTAAGTATGGATGACTATATGGGGAAAGATCCTAAGTGTTAGGAATCTTTGACACATGAAAGATATGGTTTATCTGCCTTGTACAAAGCCCAAGGTTGTGGCTACTGAGTGATGAAGGACTCACTGGGGAGACTCTATTATCTGCCTTGTACAATGCCCAAGGTTGAGGCTGACTCTTGACAGGGGAGTTTTATTGTTTGGGTGCCTTGTATGAAGCCCAAGGTTGAGGCTAACTGTTTTTGTTGGTTTTGACTCTACTGAGGAGGTTTTATTTATTAAAAGACTGTTTTTCTTTGGAAGCTAACCCTTTCCAGGGATTTTGACTCAGCTGGTGAATTTGTCTGTTAAAAGACTGACTTTATCATGTTTTTTGGAGGCTGACCCTTTCCAGGGGTTTTGACTCTTTTTGGGGAAATTATCTCCTAAGAGAATGAAATTATTTAATAGTTAATTTTGGAGGCTAACCCTTTCCAGGGGTTTTATTGAAATGAAGGAATGTGTGGAAGCTAACCCTTTCCAGGGATTTTGACATTTTAGACAGATGTTGGAGGCTAACCCTTTCCAGGGGTTTTGACTTTTTAGACAGATGTTGGAGGCTAACCCTTTCCAGGGGTTTTTATTAATGGATGGCAGAAAGATTATCTAATGGAGACTTCTTGTTTAAAGCCCAAGATAAAGGCTGACTCAATGCTGAGGATGACCAAACATGGATCCTAGACTCTGCTAAGGAAGATTGATGAAGATGAGGGTGACAGAGACTATCCATGTCTCTCATTCCAAAAGGTGTACTCAACGCAAAATTGAGACAAACTTAGCTTGTTTAAGGTCTGGTTTAAATTGGAAGAAACTCACCAGGGTAGGCTAAAAGGTGACTAAAGACCTGTTCCTATGTTTATAGGAAACCTGATGGGTCCTTGTATACAAGCTCAAGAGGAAGCTGGAAATGCTTTTAAGAAGCCTGTGGGTCCTTGTACAAAGCCCAAGAGGAGGCTAATCGAGGGTCCTTGTTATAGCACAAGAGAAAGCTATGTAGTTTTGAACTTATTTTGGCTCTAAGCAAATGGGTAAGAGGTTTCACCGGGAATAATTCCTCTTTGGGTGGATGTGTCCTATTATTTGGATTCTAAGGTTTTTGCCAAGATGTTTCACCGGGAATAATTCATCTTGGGGGTTTGAACTACAGATCTCTAATTAGGAAAGAGCCTTCACCGGGAAGACATTCTCAATCCTAGGTCATATTCCTAATATATATATATATAGTTTAGCTGTCCTAAGGTTTATACTCAAACGTAGTTCTAAACTAATATATGCACAGTTTATATTTGACAGTAATTTAAACAAAGACTGTAAATTGAAAGCTTGTAAAGCCTAACCTGGATGGAGTGGAGGCCATTGAAGAAGTATGTACAGAGCCTCAACAGTATTTTTGTTGTTTTGTTGATAACAGTTGAATATATATATATATGACAAACAGTTAATGGTTTTTTAAAACAGAAGAAGTGAAGATGGACAAAGGTCACATAGGTATCTGAAGAGTTTCACCGGGAATAATGCCCTTCAAATACCAGAGGAATGTTTTGAAAACAGAAAGAAGATTTTGAAAATACAGTTTTTGAAAACAAGCTAAGAAGAGAAGGTTTTTGGGACTTACACTCTATTAGAGGCCCAGTACTTTGCAGTACTGGTGATAAAAGCAGTTGAAAATGATTTGAAATGATATAAGGTTTTGTTGTTTGAAAACCTTAATCATCCGTTTAATCGGAGATTGATAACAGCTTTGAAAATTGACAAAAGTCAACTTAATTAAAGTAAAAATAAAGATTTTTACTTAATTAAGACCTAAATAATTAGGGTTTTATCATAAACTTATTTACAAAGTGATTAGGTTAAAATAAAGTGATAATATATATTCAAAGTATTTAAGAAAACACTTAAAACATACTATTTTAAACCTAATTAAAAACTCAAGAAATAAATAATATTTTTATGATTTTTTTGACTATTCACAAAATAGATATATTAAATAATAGGTGTATGAAAAATGAAGTGAAAATGATTTATTTTGATAGGTTAAATAAATATGTGAAGTTGTGAAGAGAAATGAAAGAAATTAGTGTTAAAAAAAAAAGTTTTGGCCCTTGGAGGGTTTGAACCCACGCCCTTGAGGTTACCAGCCCAAAACAACACCACTGAGCCAACGCGCGCTCAGTGTTAGTGACTTGCCTTCATTTGGTTATGTTTCAAAACAAGTTGTAAATCTTTGAAAAATAAAAGAACCAAAAAGTCTGGGGCGAGGGGGATTCGAACCCCAGACCTTTGGCATGAGGAGACTAAGAGCGCATGTGTGGCCACTAGGGCAAGTTATTCAGTCGTTAATAAAACGCACACCATTCAAAATAAAATAAACTCTCCCCTGAGAATTCAAATTTGCGCGCCACCACCATCTTCATCTTCAACCTCAAGCTCTCCATTTTTGAATTTCTGAACTTACTCGTTTCTCAACCATTTGCAACGATGTAAACATGAAACTTGCTCTAAATTCACTCACGATTCTAAATATGTAACTAACATGAACTATCATTAACTACATCTAATTAATTTACCAGAAATCGTGAAGAACCCTAAAATTTCAAAATTAAATTAAATGACTATACTGAAAGATAAATGGATGATGATAGAGGGTTTTCAATCCTCTGATGATGCTGAACAAGATAGAATCGAGCTATTTCACAAAGAGTACTTAAATTAAAGAGAGAGAGTTCAGAAACTTACCTCTGAAAATGGAGATCGTGAGGATGATAGAGAGCAACTGGGCTTGTATGAACGATCCCAAAAGCTTCCTTGTGGCTCAGTGATGCTAACTGAATGCTTGTAATGACCTCAAACCTCCTGAATTGTTCTATGGACCTCCCTCGATTTCAGCTTCAAGTGAACATGGAGGGTATTGATTCTCGAGTTACAGATGAGCTGCAGCCATCTGGTTAGCTTCACTATGACCTGAGGAGTGTGTCTGGATGATTGGCTTGCCTTGAAACCTTCTGAATCACTCCATGGACCTCCAACTGCAGATGCTCCAAAGTGAGAGCAACAATGGTGTTCCTCCACCTACAGAAGTGATCCAGGTGCTTGGATCACCTCAAATGACCTCCCTTGAGATGTTAGAATGCTCACTTCCCAAAGATAAGCTCTGGTTTGAAGAAATCGATTCTTCTTGCCAAAGAACTTTGAAAAACAATGAACAAGAGAAGAGAAAGAGAAAGCAAGTAATATGGTTGCTTTGGTGTGTTTTTCTACTGAATTGTGCTCTCCTATTTATAGGCAAATGTCTCAGTACTGAGTGAGAGAGTGAGCTTGCTTAGTGAAGCAAGTTTGGTTTCTTAGCCATGAAGAAATTTCAAAGAATATCCAAGTGTGATCATTGCATTTTCGAGCCACCTCCCCTATCCATTGATTCTATCTGATCTTAGGGGACAATTCAGATGCAAAGTGAGCTCTAATTGGTTGATGAGAAGATTCCTTGGGTGATTCATCAATTTGCCATAAATTCTCAAATGTAATCATTACATAATCACATGTTCTTGTTTTAGGAATCTTCTTCAATTATCATGGCATGGTGAAAATGAATGCATGGCATGTTTGCAGATGTATTATGGGTCATGTAGCATCTGTATTTGAGGTCATGTGCACAAAACTTCAAAGTTCCAAAATGATGCATGACCTATAATTTCACTTCATGAGGCCAACTTTGAACAAGCATAACTCTTAGCTCAAATTGAATTTTGAGAAGGTTGAACACAATTTGGAAAGCCCTAAACATCTACTTTAAATCATTAGTTTATGTCTTCTTCAGAATCCTTTGGGAAATTTGTGAAAAATGAGGCCAAAGTTGGAAGAAAACTAGGTTAAAACACTTAGAAAAATTTCTAAGTGTTTATGACCTAAACTTCAAAATTTCCAAAACTTCATAAATGGTTGATCTTTTGAAAAAAGTTCCCTTGTAAGATGTTGTTTTATTTGGCAAGATCTACAACTTTCATGTTGGAAGTTTTTTGAGTTGTGTAGGTGAAATTTTGAGATCTCACCATGCCCTCAAAAACCCTAATTCCCGACTTTTCGCTCCTTGATGAATTTCTTTGAATTTCTTTGGCCAAATGACTTTGACATCCATATATTGATGATATTGATCTTTGAAAGTCATTTTTTGACCAAAAACCTTAAAAGTCAATGATGATCCTTCACAGTTGACTTTTTCCTGACAAAGTGAATTTTTGGGCTTTTGTGTAGAAATAAGATCTTCTCCCCAAATGGATGATATAAATGGTTTATATGGAGGTAGTAGAGATCCTTGAATCATGTTTTGAGTTTTGGATTCATGCCCTGATCAGAAGTCAACTATCTTGGTGAATTAGGTCAAAACCCTAATTTGTCGACCATGTGAAAATAATGACTGTAGACTTTGAATTGAAGTGTGATGTCCAGTAAATCTTGTAATATGAGTTATTTGAAGATGATTGATGTCTTTGAATGATCCTCTGAGGTTTTTTAGGGTTTCCCAAATGTGATCCCTGATTTCAGTCCTTGATAGGCTCAAAACCCTAGTCTGGTGACCTGAGTAAACCTGTACTCATATGACTGGATGTCTAATCAATCATAGATGAGAAAAGTGAAGTTTTTGAGCCCCATGATTGTATTAGAGACTAGTCTTTGTATTGATTGATCCTTTGCCTGAGCTTTCTTGTCTTTGAGCATCCTCGATTAGGTACCAGATGGAGAAATGACTGCTCTGGGTACTTGTCTTGACCTGATGAAAAATCCTGAAGATATGTCATCTCAGGGGGGTCAAAAATTAGGGTATGACAAGGGGGTGCAAAGAAGACCCAAATGCCTAAAGAAACAAAGCCCAATCCACGAAAATAGAGGGAGATGCCCATCTCCAAAGTTGGAGACCCCCGTCTCCAAACTGAGACCCCCGTCTCCAAAGTTGAGATGCCCATCTCCAAAGTTGGAGACCCCCGTCTCCAAAGGCCCAAAGCCCACAAGTGGCCACGTCACAAATGGAGACGCCCGTCTCCAACTCTCCACTATTTTCTCCACTTCTTTCTCACACAAGGCGCACGTCTCCAACTCTTTCCAAGTCAAAACCGTTCCTAAATTCTCGGGGAAGAAAGAGGAACACGTGAAGAAGCAGTTACCACATTTCTCATTATAAATAAAGGCTTCTACGAAGTGAAAAAGGGTTGGACCATGCTTTGTCCCAGCCACAGTTTTTCTTCTGCATTTTTATTCCAGCATTTTATTTCCAGCAATTGTTTTCTATTCTGTTTATCTTTTCTCACAACAATTTCTACACCGGAAATTGTTGTGAACTTTTAACTAGATCTAACCTTACGTTAGATCATAGTATTTTATTTCCTTGTTTTTATTTGATCGAAGAATTTATCGAAGAACAATCCAACCGACTTGTGGTGGAAGTTCAAGTACTCCAAGATTCAAGTTTTATTTCAGATTTATATTATTCAGGTTTATTATTTACCGCCTTTATTTATATTATTATTGCATGATATATTATATGTCAATTAATATGCCTATTATTATGAACCGAATTTATTTATGCATGTTTAACCATATTAATATGTCTGGCTAATTTATTTAGATGTCGGTATGTAAAGTATTCTAACCAAAGGGATCCGAAATAAATTGGCTTAATTATGGTTTATTAAATATCACTTGTTTTTGGTTTGTATGTCTAATTTAATTAGTAAGTCTTAAAATCAATAGAGCGAAAGTTTGAGGTCTTAAGACGGTCAAAGGTTAAAATCAATAGAGCGAAAGTTTGAGATCTTTAACTGGATAGTAGACATAGGACATTAGTTTTAAGGATGACGAAAGCGTATAAGAACTAATTAGAACTTATTTATTTTCAAAAAGTGTTTTTAAACCCGCGCGGGATGGCGAAAGCGTACGTTAGGGATATTAGCATGTTCCGAGTCAACAGAGCGAGAGTTTGAGATTAGGAGATTTAAGTAGATAACGACTTCATAAAACAAGCATTGTATTAACTATGTTGTTTTCAAAAAGCGTTTCTAAATCTGGTGGGATGGCGAAAGCGTACATTAAGAGTTAGGATCTTAGTCTGAATCAATAGAGCGAGAGTTTGAGAGGAGGACTTTTAAATAACATAGTTAGTAAAGATCTTTGATTTAATTAGAATCTGGCCAATGGAACTTCGGATCACCTAAGTTAGATAAAATACATACTGATATCCGTTTGTTATTATATTTTACCTAGATTTAAGATTTTAGTTTCCCCAATTATAAAAAACCCAAATATCATTAGCCTTAGCTTTACATAGTAACTTTAGATAACGGTAGGTCGATTTATAGTCCATGTGGATTCGATATCTTTTAAAACTACACGACACGACTGTGCACTTGCAGTTATCCCGACTAATAGACACGCAAAGTCGCGATCAAAACTATTATATGCTATGTCACATCATACAAGTGCCAAAAGTATGTGGGTTGCTCTTCAAACTCTATATGAGAGAACATATGATGTCAAGGCTTCTAAAATTAATATGTTTACATAGGAGTTTGACTTGTTTCGCATGGAACCCAAAGAATCAGTTAATTCCATATAAACTAGATTCCTCCATTTAATCAACAAATTAAGCAACTTAAGTAAAACCTATTCCAACAAAGATTGTCTTAACAAGATATTGAGATCTATGTGCAGGGAGTGACAACCAAAGGTTACCTCTATAAAAGAAATTATCTTGACACCTTGGATATATTACAAAGTTGTTTGGAAAGTTAGCCGAGCATGAAAAAAAACTGAAACGACTCGCTAATAGCGAAGTAAAGTCGATTAAGAAAGAGAAAGGGAAAGAAGAGAAACTGGATATTTCTTTGAAATCTTCATCATCAAAATCTATTAAATCAAAGGAAGAAAGTGACAATTTTTACGAAGAAGCTCATAAGAAAGAGGAGCCATGTTTATTCGTCAAACACTACAATAGATACCTAAAGAGAAACAAGCTTAAACAGTCAGATAAAGGCTTGATACATTTCCAAAATACTCACTCTCTCAAGAAGGAATATGAGAAAAAAGATGATGACATTACATGTTACGAGTGCGGTAAATCGGGACACTATAGAACTACAAGTCCAAGTCACACTATACATCATAAGAAGAAAGATAAGGAAGTCTACAAGACAAAAGGAAAGAATTCCAAAGGTCTTAAAGCCTATATCATGTGGTAAGACCAAAATGACCTTGTCAATTTATGGTAACATGATTTCGGGCCGTCCAATATCTTTGATATGAAATATACTTGACTATGAATATTGCCCTAATTCTTTAATAAAATTTATACTTACCACTAGGGGTGTTCATGGGTGCGGGTCGACCCACAAACCCGCTAACCGAAATCAAACCAACCCATAAATTACTCGAACCCGTTCATTTATGGGTATATCCAACTCAATCCGCAACAATCCATATAGTTTTGGTTTGGATATCGGGTTTGATTTTTGCAACCCGCGGACCCGTTGACCCAATCCATTGATGTGACATTAGTAATTTCTTATTTTTATCATTATTTTAAATAAAAATATAAAACTATTATCTCATTACTATTACTAACCAAAATTTTTTCAAAAAATATTTATTCTCCACCAAAAATACTACTAGATCAATGAGTTTACTGTTAAGTGTCAAAATGTACTTATTTTGTATATATGTTTTCTGGCACTTATCGAGACTTTTGTTGATATTCGTTGAATAATTCTCCGTTTTGTTTGTAAATACGTATACTTTATGAATAGTTATATTTTCATATAATTTCATAGTGTTTGATAGTTTTCTATTCATTTTTTAGGTATTGATACGTATTTGGAGCACGAGCAATAAAGTGTCGAAGACACAGTTTCAAACGCACGATTTTGAGCAGCTCGTCAGCGGATAAGGCTCAAAATAAATAAGAGAAAATTCATCAATTTTGTTGAAATTTATTCATTATTAGATAGTAAATTGAATAAGCTTTCCAACGCTTCGAACCGGGCGCAAATCGGAGTTACGTTTCTCAAGATATGCCCAAAATAAGATTTCATCTTTCTTTCGAGGGCGCTAAGCGAGCTTAGCGTGCGACGCGCGTGTCGCGGGCGAAAAATCGTTTTGTTCCTCTTTTTGTGGGATGAGACACCTGATGCCTTCTTTGGGCTCGAGTACTCATAAAAAAAATGATTTTTCTTTGTACCGACCAAACTTTTTATTATTTCCAAAGGAGGAAAAGGAAAAAAGCTGCAATAACCTAAAAGTGGGGGGAGAGATCTTTGGGTAAGAGGGTTGGTTATACGAAGGGAAGGTATTAGCACCCAACGTATCTATAGTACTCTATAGGTTTCTTTGCTTTGTTTTTTCATTCCATGTTGTTGAGAGGTTCTGTTGTGAAATAGGTGGGACCTAAGGTGTTTGTTTGATTATGCTCGCAAAGATCATCGCGATCCTCTGCATACATATCCCTTAGAGGGAATCAGAGCATCTGTAGCTCGGGGTCTACGGGTGCTAAGGTTTGAATGTTTTTTTGTGTTTTGTTTTGCTCGCCAAGGATCGACCTTGTGCCTACGTATTCTCAAAGGGATGTTGAGAAAGTCAGAGCAATCGTAGTTCCCACTTATGCTAGTGGAAGCAAAGGAAAATAGACAAATGTCGTCTAAATGCTAGATGTATCTAATCTATATCATCACATACATCTATTTGATTTTGTTTGAAAATCTTTTCATTATAAGCCCGGGGCCATGCCACTTAGGGTGCTTAGAATGATAAAGATGTTTTTGTTGTTTAACCAGCCTTGTGGCAAAAGTTTCAATGAAGTCAGCCTTGTGACAAAAAGTTTTGATTAATCAGCCAGCCTCGTGGCAAAAGTTTCAATGAAGTCAGCCTTGTGACAAAAACTTTGATTAATCATCCAGTACGGTGGTAAAACAGTTTGATTGATTAGCCAGCCTTGTGGCAAAAAAAAGTTTGATTGATTGATTGATTGATTGTTTGTGATGATATAGAAGAGATACTCCTATCATAGAGATGATAAATGTCTAATCTCCTAGGGTATTTGATTTGGATATTGGGGATGCTTATAAGAAGCCCGTGGGTCCTTGTACGAAGCCCAAGAGGAGGCTATCCGAGGGTCCTTGCATTGTAAGCCCAAGAGGAGGCTATGGGAGGGACAATCCAGGGTCCTTGCATTGTAAGCCCAAGAGGAGGCTATGGGAGGGTCACTCGTTTGTACAAAGCCCAAGGGGAGGCATGGTATAGTTGGTTTGAGCTCTTAGAGCGATTTCACCGGGAAACCATACTCTATGTCCTAACCTAAACTAGGGAGATTCTTTGCACGAAGCCCAATAGGAGGCTATGGGGAACCTAGTGTTGTACTAAGTTGAATAAGCACACATATCACACATATGAACAAACATGAACAAGTATGAACAAACATGCACAGGTATGAACAATTACATATATATGACAAAGTGTGTGTATATAATGGAGTTTATGAAGGAAATATACCTGTAAGCATGATCCATTTGTATACACGGGGCTCGGGACTTATACTCGAGGAGAGGTCCACTTGAATTTATTCAAAGCTATGTAAACAGGTATTTACAAGGGCTTGGGACTTATACCTACATGGAGGCCCATGGTATTTTTGGGAAGATTTAAAGAAAACCTTCATTTTTGATTTGTTATTCAAGGTTTAAAAAACAAACTGATCGAGGTATGTACAAAAAAAATGTATGTACAAAAAGGCGTACAATGAAATACCTAATTTCATGTACTGGAATGGGTATGTACGAAAGGGCTCGGGACTTATACCTACATGGAGGCCCATGGTATATTTTTGAAAAGTTTTGTTTCTTTGGAGTTTTGTTGTTTTGAAAATGATTTGAAAATTGTTTTGAAAAGATTTTGTTAAGAAGTTTTATTGTTTTGAAAACTGTTTTGAAAACTGTACAAAAAAAAAAAAGAAATGGGACTTACACTCTCTAATATTCGAGAGGCCCCACTTCGTTTTTGAAAATCAATTGATCAATTAAAAAGATTTAATCAAAAAGAAGTGGTTTATCGTTTTGAAAAAGAATCGCGATCGCTCGTCTTAAAACGATTTGAATTTGACAAAAGTCAACTTAATTAAGTTAAAACAAGTTTTAATGCTTAATTAAGACCTAAATGATTAGGGTTTGATCACAAAAAATATTTACAAGTGATTAGGTTAAAAATTAAATGAAAAACAATATCTAAAGTATTTAAAAATACTTAAAAATGTATCATTTTAAACCTAATTAAAAACATATTAAATAAATCTTTTTTTGTGATTTTTTTTGATATTCATGAAATATATGTGTTAAATAAAGAGTGTACAAAAAATGAATGAAAAATGAATTAATTTGATGTGTTAATTAATTAATTGAAGTTGTAAAAGAAAATGAAAGAAAATAGTGTTAAAAAAGAGGGTTTGGTCTCACAAGGGTTTGAACCCACGACCTGGAGGTTACCAACCAAAACACTTGCCAACTGAGCTGCGCGCGCAGCTTGTAAGTAACACGCTTCCATTTAATTATATTTTAAAACGAACCATTTGAATTTCTGAACAAGAAATGGCGCCAAGAACACATCCCTAACTTGATTTTGAATTTTCTGAAAACTAAGTTGTTTTGATCAATCAAAGGGTCTATCTCACTCGGTTTTTCATGAGGAACATGATGGTGCCCTCATAATTCATTTATTTTCACTCTAAGGGGGTCAATTTTGTGATGAACATGAAGAACCCTAAAACTGAATTTGATCGTGAAATCGTGTATGTGCAAGTTATGATGCAATTGATTGAGGGTTAATGATCCCCATGTGTGCAGAAACAAGATGGTATATCAATATTTCATTTATGATGCATGATTCATAGAGTTTGAAGTTCATGAGCACTTACCTCAAAAACGGCCAAACTGGAAATTGAAATCGTGCCTGGAGGTGTTACAGATGCTTTGTGATGATCTGGATTGCTTCAATGATGATTATGGAAGGTGTCTGGATGCTTGGAACCAACTGAATTCATCTGAGCATGGCCATGGTACCCGATCTGCAGATGCTTTAAGAGTGAATCGAATTTGAAGATGGAGGTGTTTCAGATTGCTGGTGAGTGTTTGGATCATTCATATGAAGTATATGGATGGTGTTAGAAGTGTTGGTTTGGACAGATATAGCTTGGTATGGATTTTGGCATGATAAGGTTCAATATATGCAATTATGGAAGTGAGGTAGTGATTCTGAGATTTGAGGTGTTTTTGGGTGCATGAATGATTCAAACACATCCCATATGATGTTTATGGTTTGCTAGAATCATCACTTTGGCCATAGCTTCAAGGATTTGGAGGTTGGGATTTCTACCTCACTTTGAAACATGAAACTTGCAATTCAAGAAAGAAAGAGAAAACCTATGCTTTGTGAGGTTTTGGTGTGATTTTGAATGAGGTAATGACCTCTATTTATAGGCCAAAGAGTCTGAACTCAGAGCTTTGCAACTTGCTTCAAGAAGTGATGATTTGGCTTAAGGGATAGAAAGGAATCTTTCACATTTAATGCAATGGTTAAAAGTAACTAAACCATGGTTATTTTGGCCAAGCTTCTTATCTCTTTCCTATCTGATCTTAAATCAGAAAAATATCATTCAATCATTGCTTTGGTGTGTCATTACTTGCATTATTTGGCAAATTGGTTCATAACTTTGCAAAAATGGCTTGAAATTTCAAGTGAAATGGTCACTAATGTCAAAATTCAAAACCATAGCTACACTCCATATTTTTTCATGCTCTTGGACATTTTGGAAAGCTCATATTACATACTTCAAAACCCTAGTTGAAAGTTTCTTCAAGATCCTTAAGGAAGTGGGTGAAAAAGATCCATGAACTTTGAAGAAAATGAAGTTTTAAGTGAAGTTTTCAAAAGATACCAACTTTGAAGCTCCATATCTCTTAAATGGTTGATCTTATGAAAAAAAAATTATATGTGACAAAGTTGTTCATTGGATCAAAATCTACAACTTTCATGTTGGGAGTTTTTTTCAGTTTGTAGGTGAAATTTTGAGAAATTCCCTTCCAAAGTTTGGAAAAAACCATGAAAAACACTTAGAAATTTTTCTAAGTATGGAAAGTCAAACTTTTGACTTTTTGATTCTTGATTGATTTTCTTGATTTTTCTTGATCAAATGACTTCTCATATCATATATTGATGATTTAAAACTTCAAAAGTCATATTTGACCAAAATTCCCCAGAAGTCAATGGTGATCTTGTACAGTTGACTTTTTCAGACGAACCGCGTTTCTGGAGATTTCAAATGAAACAGGCTATCCTCACCATATGAATGGTATGAATGGATCATATTGAAGCATTAGAGGATATTGAGCCATGGTTTGAGTTGTGGCACCATGTCCTGATTAAAAAGTCAGTTGTTCAGTGCATTAGGTCAAAAACCCTAATTGTCGACCTGATGAGATTGATGACTGTAGGTCTTGACTTGAGATGTAATTTCCATTGGATATTGTCATAGGGATTATTTGAGGATGATTGAAACCTTTGATTGACTTCCTGGGGATTTTTAGGGTTTCCCAAATGTGATCCCTGATTTTAGTCCCTGATAGTTCAAAACCCTAATCTGATGATTTGAAATTTCTCTGTTGATCAATCCTTGTGTAGGAGATATTATGAGCCAATGGATTAGGTCAAAATAATACACTTGGGGTCTTGAGGTCATGTCCCAAGTCATTAGGTCAAACTCTGAGCAAAAATCAGGAGTATGCTATCTTCAGTCAAAACCCTAATTCAGTCGATTCAGAGCCTTTGAGCTTGTTGAAATGAATCTCTGAGGACCAAATGTTGATTGTTGATGAAGATAGTTCTTTTGAGATGGAGGGAGAACAAAACCCTAGTTGATTGTTGCTTGTACTGATGAGTGATCTCTTGTTTAAACCCTGCTGAGCACAAGTAGCAAACACAAGCTATGCAATTTGTTAGAGATGCAAATGATGCATATGCAAATGATATGAGGTGGTATCTTAGGTCAAAAATTGGGGTATGACAGATGCCCCTATTTAAGTTTCTTCAACCTGAGACATGAAGATTGAAAATCTTCGTTTTGATAGGGTGGAAGAGACTTAAATATCAGAAGACGCAAATTTTGGACCTAAGATACCAAAATTGCGAACGATGCAAGGATGTCTTTACCGAGGGATATCAAAACTGACTCCACTGGGGACAAGAGATCGGGAAGGATGTCTCAATCCGTTTTAAGAAGAGAATCCGTTTTGTCTTTTCGGGAAAGCAAGTGTATGCTTCGCCTGGGAATGATAGCTTTGTAAGAAAAGCTTACCTATCGACATTACCGACTATCAGCATAGGGATAGACTTGTTAATAATGCGAAGGTGAAAGGTATGAAACCGTATTACCGACTATCAGCATGGTGATAGACTTGACAAGGTAAAAAGAAGCTTCAAAAGTTTGGTTAATATTACCGACTATCAGCATGGTGATAGACATGTTTAAATAATATAACCAGAACAAAAGGTTACCGACTACCAGCCTTGTGATAGTGGTTTTGAAGACATGATTAATTATCAGCCAAGTGATAAAATGATCCTGGAGACTTTGCTAGGGAAATTACTGGTTATTCAGCCTTGTGAACAGTAATAAGGCCCTGATTGTCAAATGGTCTTCATGATTGATTTCCTTGAAAGGAAAAAACTTTTGAAAGAGACATAAACTGCTCAGATGATGAGGCTATTGTTTATGGTTCTATTTTTCACGACTCTGTTTGAGGAATCGGAATTTGAATCTTTGGTAAAGACAAGGTTCTAACCAAGAATGAATTGGAAAGAAACGGTCAAACAAGACTTTGCTCCCATGAGGAATGAACTCAAATGGGGATTTTCTCCTTTGTTTTGAGGGGAGAAACTAAAGCAACCTTCTTCCACGAGGAATGATCTCAGTGGGGAACTGGAGAAAGAAGATGTTCTTTTTGCTTATGGGTGACAACCTACTGGAGAGATGACACGCCCATATCTGCTTTGTTTTTTTTCTTTTTCTTTTTTTCTCTTCCTTTTTTTTTTTGGGATAGATATATCCTGAACAAGTGAATATTGAAAAATGCAAGAATGCATAAATGATGCAAATATGTATGAATGATGAATGTCAAGAATGTAGCATGCATACTGACAATACTGACAGACAGAGGAGTATATACTGGAGAAGGACCGACGTCGCAATACAACCAGATACTTGGCAAATGTTCTTCAACACGGTGTAGATAACACAGGTGATGAATGGTGTTGCATGTTTTAAACTTCTCTGGGGAAGATAAACATCTTTTCTCATTGAGATGGAAGAACCTCCTCACTGGAGATGGAAAATCTTCGTCACTGGGGATAAAAGACCTTCTTCACTGGGGATAGAAGAGCTTCTTCACTGGTGATAGAAGAGCTTCTTTACCTCGAGGGATAATTGCTTCAAGAATTCTTTTCTGGGACAAGAATACCGTTGTCTCAACAATTTTTCAGGGAGAATCCTTTTGTTCATCCTATGGAGACGACTGCTGATGTTCCTTCCGTTGTTCACAACTCAAAGGAAAATTTCGCTTTTATTTTGAAAAAGAAAAGTGAAGTAAATTCATTTAAAACTTATTTTTTTCTTTTTTGTTTCAAAAGTGAATAACACAATTAAAGCGTCATTTTGCAAGCTGAAAGAAATTAAAGATTGCAAACAAATGGGCACAAGGCTCAAATTTATTTAATAGGATGGAAATCCGCTAAAGGCGTGATTCCATGGAGTATTTACAAAAGTTAGAAATGGTAATTATGCGGAAAAGGCTACATTGAAAGCAATAACCACTATTCCCCCTAACAACTTTGAGTTCCAACTGTGCTTGTTGCTTCAGATTGGCGATGATTTGATCGAAGATCCTTTGATGAAGTACAGACTCTTCAGGTGATGAAGTACGGACTGATGCAGTTACTTTGTCATTAATCCCTAATTTTTGCCTAGATTGCCCTTTCAGGTTTTCAATCTACCAGGATGAATTTTTTCTGTTTATTGTCTCTAATTTTTGCCTGGACCGCCCTTTCGGGTTTTCAGTCCACCGAGACGCTCATTTTTGCCTAAGTCGCCCTTTGCGGGTTTTCGACTTACCGAGCTGTTCTTTTGTATTTTTTAGACAAAGTATTTCTTGACTGTATCAGCATTCACAGGATGTGGGAGTTCATCACCATCCATGGTTGCAAGAGTCATGGCGCCGCCAGAAAATGTTCTTTTGACAACATATGGGCCTTCGTAATTAGGAGACCATTTGCCCCTAGAATCTGGTTGAAAAGATAAGATCTTTTTAAGCACGAGGTCGCCTTCTTGAAATTCACGAGGTCGAACCTTTTTGTTAAAAGCTTGTTTCATCCTTGCTTGGTATAACTGTCCATGGCATAGAGCAGTCATACGTTTTTCTTCGATTAAGTTCAACTGATCGTATCTGCTTTGACACCATTCAGCCTCTGATAACTTAGTCTCCATGAGAACTCTCATTGATGGGATTTCAACTTCTACGGGGAGCACAGCTTCCATGCCGTATACTAGAGAAAAGGGAGTTGCCCCTGTTGAAGTACGCACTGAAGTACGGTACCCATGTAAAGCAAATGGCAGCATTTCGTGCCAGTCTTTGTAAGTGACGACCATTTTCTGGACAATCTTCTTAATGTTCTTGTTGGCAGCTTCAACGGCGCCGTTCATTTTTGGTCTGTAAGGAGAAGAGTTATGATGCTCAATCTTGAATTCCTCACATAATTCTTTCATCATCTTGTTATTCAAGTTTGAACCATTGTCAGTAATGATCTTGCTGGGAATACCATATCGGCAAATGATGTTATTCTTGATAAACCTCACAACCACTTGTCTTGTAACATTGGCGTAAGATGCTGCTTCGACCCATTTGGTGAAGTAATCAATTGCTACCAAGATGAAACGATGACCGTTTGAAGCTTTTGGTTCGATCATTCCAATCATGTCGATACCCCACATGGAGAAAGGCCAAGGAGATGAGAGAACGTTGAGTAGAGTCGGTGGCACATGGATCTTATCTGCGTAGATCTGGCACTTGTGACATCTCTTCACGTGTTTATAACAATCAGATTCCATTGTCAACCAATAGTATCCTGCTCTTAAGATTTTCTTGGACATTGCATGCCCGTTTGAATGAGTTCCAAAGGACCCTTCATGCACTTCATGCATTAACATGTCTGCTTCGTGTCTATCCACACATCTGAGCAAAACCATGTCGAAGTTTCTTTTGTATAGCACATCTCCGTTCAGGAAGAAACTGCCAGAAAGTCTCCTTAGAGTTTTCTTATCTTTATTTGATGCCCCAAGTGGGTACTCTTGAGTTTGAAGGAAGCGCTTGATGTCGTGGAACCACGGTTTATCATCGATGACTGCTTCAGTTGCAAACACATAGGCGGGCCTTTCAAGGCGCGTGATTCTGACTTTAGGCACATCATTCCAGTGACTGACTTTGAACATGGAAGATATAGTAGCCAAGGCGTCTGCCATTCGATTCTGATCTCGAGGTATATGATGCAATTCAACCTTGTTGAAGAAAGTCAACAGACGTCTTGCATAATCTCTGTAAGGAATCAAGCCAGGGTGGTAAGTTTCCCACTTGTCTTTGATTTGGTTGATCACAAGGGCTGAATCTCCATATATGTCTAGGATCTTGATCCTTAAGTCAATGGCTTCTTCGAGACCCATGATACAAGCTTCATATTCTGCGATATTGTTGGTACAATCAAATAGTAATCTGGCAGAGAACGGGATATGAGTACCCTTGGGAGTGATGATGATTGCCCCAATTCCATTGCCAAAAGCGTTTACTGCTCCGTCAAAAATTAGGCCCCATCCTTATCCAGGCTCAGGACCTTCTTCAGGTAATGGTTCGTCACAATCTTTCATTTTCAAGTACAAGACATCTTCATCAGGAAAGTCAAACTTGAGAGATTGATATTCATTGATTGGTTGATGCGCCAAATGATCGGCGAGAATGCTTCCTTTGACCGCTTTTTGAGCACGGTATTCAATGTCATACTCAGATAACAGCATTTGCCATCGGGCAATCCTTCCTGTTAAGGCAGGCTTTTCAAAGACATACTTGATCGGATCCATTTTGGAGATTAACCAAGTAGTATTGTTGATCATGTATTGGCGGAGACGTTTTGAAGCCCAAGCCAAAGCACAACATGTTTTTTCGAGCATGGAGTAACGAGACTCACAGTCTGTGAATTTCTTACTCAAGTAATAGATGGCATGCTCCTTCTTACCGGTTTCATCTTGCTGTCCAAGCATACAGCCCATGGATTCTTCTAACACAGTAAGGTACATGATTAATGGTCTCCCTTCAACGGGAGGAATCAATATTGGTGGTTCTAACAGGTACTCTTTGATACTGTCAAACGCTTTCTGGCAATCTTCAGTCCATACAACCCCTTGGTCTTTGCGGAGAAGCTTGAAAATTGGCCCACAAGTAGCAGTCATCTGAGAGATAAATCTGGAGATATAGTTCAATCGTCCCAGAAATCCTCTTACTTGCTTTTCAGTCTTTGGTGCAGGCATCTCTTGAATAGCTCTGACTTTGTCGGGATCTACTTCAATACCTCTTTGGCTGACAATGAAACCCAAGAGTTTTCCAGATCTAACCCCAAAAGTACATTTATTAGGATTCAAGCGAAGCTGATATTTCCTTAGTCGTTGAAACAACTTCAAAAGGTATTCAATATGTTCTTCTTCTGTGCTGGACTTGGCTATCATGTCGTCCACATAAACTTCAATTTCTTTATGCATCATGTCATGAAAGAGAGTAGTCATGGCCCTTTGGTAAGTTGCGCCTGCATTCTTTAATCCAAACGGCATCACTTTGTAGCAAAAGGTACCCCATGGGGTGATGAAAGATGTCTTCTCCATGTCTTCGGGAGCCATCTTGATCTGATTATAACCGGAGAACCCGTCCATGAAGGAAAAGACGTTGAACTTAGCGGTGTTATCAACCAACATGTCGATATGTGGTAATGGAAAGTCATCTTTTGGACTGGCCTTGTTCAAGTCACGGTAGTCAACACACATTCTAACTTTACCATCTTTCTTCGGAACTGGCACTATGTTGGCCAACCATTGAGGATACTCAGAGGTGACTAGAAAACCTGCATCGAGCTGTTTTTGAACTTCCACTTTGATCTTGTTAGCCATATCAGGGTGAGTCCTTCGCAATTTCTGCTTAACCGGCGGACATTCTGGCTTCAATGGCAAGTAATGCTGAACAATATTGGTATCCAACCCAGGCATGTCTTGGTAGGACCAGGCAAACACGTCAACATATTCTTTGAGAAGGTCTGTCAACTTACTCTTGACATCAGCATCAAGCAGCGATCCAATGGTCACTTCTTTTTTGTCTTCTTCAGAACCCAAGTTGATCTTTTCTAAAGGCTCTTTGTGAGGCAGAATGGCTCTTTCCTCGTGCTTAAGTAATCGAGAGATCTCGTCCAGAATCTCTTCTTCTTCCTCTTCTTCGGCTTCGAACACAGGAAACTCAAAGTTGGGAGAGGGCATATGGTTATTGCATTCAATGGGTTTATCAATAGTAAATCTGCACATGTGATTTATATTTATTTCAGAAAATTTATGAATGCAAGAGTGTATGCAGATTTTTTTTTTGAAAAGTTTTTTTTTTTATTTTTTTTATTTTTTTTTGGTTTTTTAGGATTACCATTTCCAGAAAAAAGCAAAAATAAAACATATAATGTAGGGAATTTCAAAATGACGCTTTATTTATGATTCATTTTTGAAACAAAACCCTAAACACAAACTCATTTGTCTTGGGCAGGACAAAGAGGGAAACTTTTAAAAACAAAGCCCTATACACAAAGTTATTTGGGCGGAACATTAAAAGCAAAGCCCTATAAAACATCTCTCTGCTTTGGGCAAGGCAGGAGGTCAAAATAACAGCGAGGTGATTACTTTGAGCGGCGAACAACATTCGGAACGTCGACAGCCTTCCAGTAGCAACGAACTCCTCTGTGTATTATGTATTCAGGAAAATTCTCCTCAGAATTATCTTCAGTATTGACATTGACCGCTGGTCGAGCAGGATTTGAAGGTCCTGGTTTGTCACCCTTGTTCTTTGTAGAGTTGAAACGGTCTTCTTCTACTTCTTGAAGAGCATAAGAAGAGTCACAATCTTCAGAATTTTCAGGATGTATTTCCCAATCTTCAGGATGAAGAGACTCATTGTCAGCGACACTCTCCGAGTCAGTTGCGGGACCATCTTCCCCTTCATCTTCAAAAATGGCATTTATGTGATAATAACCATCTTCAGGATTATAAACCTTGGCAGATGCATTGAATCCGAAATCTCCAGTAATTTCAGGCTGCTGAGAAAATTGACAGGACTGATAAACCTCTTCTGGTTGACTATTATATTCAAAGGAATCTCCCCATCCAATTGGTTGGATATCCTCAATCGCAATCTTTGAACTTTCAGGCGCAGTATATTTCACCATATAATCAAATTTTCCACTTGGTTGTCCCAAGGTGTCCCAGATCTCTGCAGGAACAGGCTCAATTTCTTTGCCTTCGGATTTCTGTGACGGAGGATATGGTTCTTCCTGAGATATGTATCCCGAGTCATTGAGATAACATTTCCATTCTTCTTCAGTATCGGGTAAACCTTCTTCGATGCATTCTTCGATAAGGACATTAACCTCTTGAGGAATTGGGTTAAGGAATCCTCCACTAATGAATGTTTCTTTGATCGGACGAAGAGTTTCATCCTTCTTGGTGCAGTTTGAGAATGTTGGTGAACATCCGAGACCTGCTCTAGTTTCATTCTTGGTAGGGATCACAACTTGCCCCCAGCCAGTGGTAGTTCCATCTCTCACTACTTTTACTGCTTCTTTGTATGAAGAGATCGATGCTTTCTTTTTGGAAGATTCGTCTTCTAAAGAGAGACCTTGGAATTGTGTTCCTTCCACATCATCAGCACTAATGAAAGAGAAATTGGATAAATGGCTCACCATCAAGGCTTGTTCTCCACTTATTGTTACCAATTTTCCATTTGTTACAAACTTTAACTTTTGATGGAGCGTAGAAGTTACTGAAGGATAGAAAAACACTTAGAAAGGGGGGGATTGAATAAGTGTGACTTTAAAACTTGAGTGATAAAAATAAAATGCACAATTATTTTTATCCTGGTTCGCTGTTAACGAAGCTACTCCAATCCACCCCCGCAGAGATGATTTACCTCAACTGAGGATTTAATCCACTAATCGCACGGATTACAATGGTTTTCCACTTAGCCGCAACTAAGTCTTCCAGAGTCTTCTGATCACAACCTGATCACTCCAGGAACAACTGCTTAGTTCACTCCTAAGACTTTTCTAGAGTCTACTGATCAACACGATCACTCTAGGCTTAGTTCACTCCTAAGACTTTCTGCTCAGCCAACTGCCAAGACTTCCTGCTCAGCTAACTGCTAAGACTTCCTAGAGTATACTGATCAACTGATCACTCTAGTTCCTTACAACTTAATGTAATCTATTCAAGAGTTTACAAATGCTTCTTAAAAGCGATAATCACAACTGTGATATTTCTCTTACAGTTTAAGCTTAATCTCACTAAGATATTACAACAGCAATGTAGTGAGCTTTGATGAAGATGAAGATTCTGAGTTTAGATTTGAACAGAGTTTCAGCAAGTTAATTTGAATTGTATTGGTGCGAAATCGTTAACCTTGCTTCTCATCAGAACTTCATATTTATAGGCGTTGAGAAGATGACCGTTGAATGCATTTAATGCTTTGCGTGTTCCGTACAGCTTTGCATTTAATGTTATACGCTTTTGTCAACTACCTCGAGCCTTGTTCACGCTGTGTCTACTGACGTAGCCTTTAGTAGCTTTAACGTTCCTTTTGTCAGTCAGCGTAGTCTGCCACGTGTACTTCCTTCTGATCTGATGTTTGTGAATACGACGTTTGAATATCATCAGAGTCAAACAGCTTGGTGCACAACATCTTCTGATCTTCTGACCTTGAAGTGCTTCTGAGCGTGATACCATCTTCTGATCTTCAGTGCTTCTGATCTCATGTTCTTCTGATGCTTCCATAGACCCATGTTCTGATTCTGCTTCGACCATCTTCTGATGTCTTGCCAGACCATGTTCTGATGTTGCATGCTGAACCATTCGAGACACATCTTCTGAGCGCTGAATTATGTGTACTCTTTATATATTTCCTGAAAGGGAAATTGCATTGGATTAGAGTACCATATTATCTTAAGCAAAATTCATATTATTGTTATCATCAAAACTAAGATAATTGATAAGAACAAATCTTGTTCTAACAATCTCCCCCTTTTTGATGATGACAAAAACATATATAAATGATATGAATTTGCGATCAGAAAGAGTAGACGGCAAAAGACAAATTACACAGCTATAGCATAAGCATATGAATATGTCTCCCCCTGAGATTAACAATCTCCCCCTGAGATAAATAATCTCCCCCTGAAATAAATACTCGAAGAACTTTGATAAAAGACTTCCCTGATTATTTCGGTAGAGACGATCATATGAGCTTCTGTCTTCAGAGAATTCATAGCTTCTGACTTCTGCTTCCATTGGACAGCTTCAGAACTTGAATTTCTTTAGATCCTTAGAACACTCACAGCTTCTGACTTCTGCTTCCATTCAGGACAGCTTCAGAACTTGAGTTTCTTTGATCTTCAGAACATTCACAGCTTCTGACTTCTGCTTCCATTCAGGACAGCTTCAGAACTTGAATTTCTGGATCTTTTGGAGCATTCACATCTTCTGATTTCTGCTTCCCTCGGATAGCTTCAGAACTTTGAATGTCTACCAACATCACTTCATGCTAGATTTGTATCAGAACATTGTTGAATGTACCAGAGCATCATCTGAGCATCTCTACATCCTGAAATGTTACAGAACAAAAACTAAACGACAAAAGTCAGCATGAACGAGTTAGAACATAAAATGTATATTCAAATACATGATATGTATCAGAGCCAAATGTATCAGAGCATTTTAGGCTAAAAACATGTATCAGAGCAAGTAATGTATCAGAGCCATAACATTATATGTATCAGGGCAAATAGAATTTTGTCATAACAGGATAGACAATGATATTCAAATTCTATTATCAGTGCTTCTGATTCATTCTTCTTTCTTGCTTCTGATCTCTGAAGCTTGACAGCACTTAGCTTGCTTCAGTTTCCATGGTTTTGCTTCTAGTGTTTGCTTTGAAGATTCACTTCACTTCTCTGTACCTGCAAAACACTTAAACCATATAGAACTTGCAGTTCTTGTTAGTGAATGTGTGGGAGCCTTTACCCAGCAACTGATAGATTTAATCAAATCATTTATCATTTATCTTCTCCCCCTTTTTGTCATAACATCAAAAAGAATATATAAAAAGATTCAGATGTATAAAACGACAAAAGATAACATTTACTGGAATGTAAAACACAAAGGAACTTTTTCATTGATCAGCAAAAGAGGATTACAAGAAGAATGCATGAAAACAGATGCAACAAGGAAAGGAAACTACAAAGACCAAAAGACTAAGATCCTAGCCTACGCAAAATCCGCGCCAGAACATCATGAATCCCGTCAGTGCTTGTAGCTTGCCTTGTCATGAAGGAACGAAACTCAGCATTGGCTGCTTTAAAAGAGGTTCTGAATCAACTTAGACAATGAAACGTTAGTAATAACCGAATCATAATTTCTAAAAGAATTCAATCAGAACTTCTGAAAAAAAATGTTCCACATTCATTTCAGAAGATACTCATACATGAGAACTTCTCATCTTCTCATTCTGGGCATAAATCCATACTGATGTTCTTCAGAATGAACTTAAACCTATCTTCAGCCAGGGGTTTTGTAAAGATATCAGCCCATTGATGGTCTGTATCAACAAAGTTTAAAGAAATAACACCCTTCTGAACATAGTCCCTTATGAAATGATGTTTTATCTCAATATGTTTAGCTTTTGAATGAAGAATAGGATTCTTAGATAAACATATAGCAGAAGTATTATCACAGAATATAGGAATGTTACTCTCAAATATCTGATAATCTTCTAACTGACTTTTCATCCAGAGCATCTGTGTACTACAACCAGCAGCTGCGACATATTCTGCTTCTGTGGTTGATAGAGCAATGGTTGCTTGCTTCTTGCTGTACCAGGAGATTAAGTGACTTCCAAGAAATTGGCAACTTCCTGAAGTACTTTTTCTTTCAATTCTGTCTCCAGCATAATCAGCATCGCAGAATCCTACTAAGTTGTATTCTTTAGATTTTCTGTAAACTAAACCAACATTAGTAGTACCTTTCAGATACCTTAGAATCCTCTTAACAGCAGTTAAATGAGATTCTCTAGGATCTGATTGGAATCTAGCACACAAACAAACACTGAACAGAATGTCAGGTCTAGAAGCAGTCAGATATAGAAGAGATCCAATCATACCTCTGTATAGCTTCTGATCTACCTTCTTACTTACCTCATCCTTACCTAGGATGCATGTTGGATGCATAGGAGTTTTGGCTTCTTTGCAGTCTAGAAGATTAAACTTCTTCAGAAGTTCCTTCACATACTTGGTTTGGTGAACATACGTTCCTTCTGATGTTTGATTTATTTGTATTCCAAGGAAATACTTGAGTTCTCCCATCATGCTCATTTCAAACTCAGCCTGCATAGACTTAGCAAACTCCTTTCCAAGTGTAGCATTAGATGTTCCAAAAATAATATCATCTACATATATCTGACAAATTAAAATATCCTTTTCAAAGGTTTTACAAAAGAGAGTAGTGTCCACTTTTCCTCTAGTGAAACCATTTTCTAGAAGGAAAGAACTTAAGCGTTCATACCAAGCTCTGGGAGCCTGTTTCAATCCATACAATGATTTCTTAAGTTTAAAAACATGATTAGGAGACATAGAGTCTTCAAAACCAGGAGGTTGATGGACATAAACTTCTTCATCTATATAACCATTTAAGAAGGCACTCTTAACATCCATCTGATAGAGAGTGATGTTATGTTGAGTGGCAAAAGAAATTAATAGACGAATAGACTCTAACCTGGCCACTGGTGCAAAGGTTTCTGTGTAGTCAATCCCTTCTTGCTGACTATAACCCTGAGCCACCAGTCTGGCTTTGTTCCTTACCACTTCGCCTTTCTCACTGAGCTTGTTTCTGAAGACCCATTTTGTACCAATTATATTGAATCCATCTGGTCTAGGAACAAGATCCCAAACATCATTCCTTGTGAACTGATTTAGTTCTTCTTGCATAGCAATTATCCAGTCTGGATCTTCTAGAGCATGATCAACAGAAGTTGGCTCGATCAAAGATACAAGACCTAATTGACAGTCTGCATTGTTCCTAAGGAATGCTCTTGTTCTGATTGGATCATCCTTCTTTCCAAGAATGACATCTTCTGAATGACCAGAGATGAGTCTGGATGATCGTCTGACAGATGGTTCTTCAGAAATACTTAGATCCTCCAGAGAAGCTGATACTTGATCTTCAGATTCTTTGCTTCTGAGAAGCTCTGCTTCTGATGCGTTGCTTCTTGGCTCAACAACTTCTGATATGTCAATATCACAACCTGCAAAATTATCAACTTGCTTTGGTTTTTCAGAACCAAGCTTATCATCAAACCTGATATTGATTGATTCTTCTACAACCAATGTTTCAGTATTGTATACTCTGTAGCCTTTTGAGCGTTCAGAATATCCAAGAAGGAAACACTTTTGAGCTTTGGAATCAAACTTACCAAGATGATCTTTAGTGTTCAGAATAAAGCATACACATCCAAAAGGATGGAAATATGAAATGTTAGGCTTTCTATTCTTCCACAATTCATAGGGAGTCTTATTAAGAATAGGTCTGATAGAGATTCTATTCTGAATATAACATGCAGTGTTTATTGCTTCTGCCCAGAAATGCTTAGCCATATTGGTTTCATTGATCATGGTTCTGGCCATTTCTTGAAGAGTCCTATTCTTTCGTTCTACAACCCCATTTTGCTGTGGAGTTCTAGGACAAGAGAAATCATGGGCAATACCATTTTCTTTGAAGAATTCTTCAAAGGATCTGTTCTCAAATTCACCACCATGATCACTTCTGACCTTTATGATTTTACACTCTTTTTCAGATTGAATCTGAATGCAGAAATCAAAGAACACTGAATGAGTCTCATCCTTGTGTTTCAAGAATTTTACCCATGTCCAGCGGCTATAATCATCTACGATGACTAATCCATATTTCTTTCCTCTGACAGATGCTGTTTTGACTGGGCCAAACAGATCAATGTGCAAGAGTTCTAATGGCCTTGAGGTAGAAACAACATTCTTAGACTTGAATGCAGGTTTGGAGAACTTGCCCTTCTGACATGCTTCACAAAGAGCATCTGATTGGAATTTCAGATTAGGGAGTCCTCTGACGAGATTCAGTTTGTTAATCTGAGAGATCTTTCTCAAACTAGCATGACCTAATCTTCTGTGCCAGACCCACTGCTCTTCAGAAACAGACATAAGACAAGTCACCTTCTGACTCATAAGATCTTGCAGATCTGTCTTATAAATGTTGTTCTTCCTCTTGCCTGTAAATAGGATTGAGCCATCCTTCTGATTTACAGCCTTGCAAGACTTTTGATCAAAGATTATATCACAACCATTGTCACTTAATTGACTGATAGATAAGAGGTTATGAGTTAATCCTTCTACAAGAAGTACATTAGAAATGGAAGGAGAGTTACCAGACTTTATAGTTCCAGAGCCAATTATCTTGCCCTTCTGATCTCCTCCGAACTTGACTTCTCCTCCAGACTTAAGTACCAGGTCTTGGAACATAGACCTTCTTCCTGTCATGTGTCGCGAGCATCCAGAGTCCAGGTACCATGACATGTTGTGCTTTGTCCTTCTTGCAGCCAAGGATATCTGCAATAGGAATAATCTTATCCTTAGGTACCCACATCTTTTTGGGTCCTTTCTTGTTAGATTTCCTCAAGTTCTGATTGAACTTGGGTTTTACATTATAAGCAATAGGAGGAACAGCATGATAATTCTTAATGTGAGTTTCATGATATTTCCTAGGTTGTGTCACATGCTTCTTAGTGTGTGTTATGTGAAAACTTTGTGCATGTGAGGTGTGCCTAATATCATGAGAGTGGCCATACTTGAACTGATCATACAATGGCTTGTATGTAATTTTCATTTCATCAACAGGTTCAAGTTTGTATGGGGTTTCACCCTCATAACCAATGCCAACTCTTTTGTTTCCAGACACAGCATATATCATAGAAGCTAGCTGACTTCTGCCAATACTTCTAGATAAGAACTTTCTGAAACTTAAATCATATTCTTTCAGAATATGGTTCAGACTAGGAGTGGATTTTTCTGAATCAGAAGGAGATCCAACATTATTGGATAATTTTAAAAGTTTTTCTTTTAATTCAGAATTCTCCAACTCAAGCTTCTTTGTTTCAAATTCAAATTGCTTTTTCAGCTTTTTGTATTTGAGACTAATCTGAGACTTGAGTTCCAGAAGTTCAGTTAGACCAGAAACTAACTCATCTCTAGTAAGTTCAGAAAATACCTCTTCAGAATCTGATTCTGATGTAGATTCTGATCCGTCATCTTCTGTCGCCATCAGCGCACAGTTGGCCTGCTCATCTTCTGAATCATCTTCTGACTCATCCCAGGTTGCCATAAGACCTTTCTTCTTATGAAACTTTTTCTTGGGACTTTCCTTCTGAAGATTTGGACATTCATTCTTGTAGTGTCCAGGCTCATTGCATTCATAGCACATGACCTTCTTTTTGTCAAATCTTCTTTCATCAGAAGATTCTCCACGTTCAAATTTCCTTGAACTTCTGAAGCCTCTGAACTTCCTTTGCTTGGTCTTCCAGAGTTGATTTAGCCTTCTGGAAATCATGGACAGTTCATCTTCTTCTTCAGATTCTGATTCTTCAAGATCTTCTTCTCTAGCCTGAAAAGCGTTAGTGCATTTCTTGATATTAGATTTTAATGCAATAGATTTACCTTTCTTTTGAGGCTCATTTGCGTCCAGCTCAATCTCATGGCTTCTCAAGGCACTGATAAGCTCTTCCAGAGAAACTTCATTCAGATTCTTCGCAATCTTGAATGCAGTCACCATCGGACCCCATCTTCTGGGTAAGCTTCTGATGATCTTCTTCACATGATCAGCCTTGGTGTATCCTTTGTCAAGAACTCTCAATCCAGCAGTAAGAGTTTGAAATCTCGAAAACATCTTTTCAATGTCTTCATCATCCTCCATCTTGAAGGCTTCATACTTCTGGATTAAGGCAAGAGCTTTTGTCTCCTTGACTTGAGCATTTCCTTCATGAGTCATTTTCAAGGACTCATATATGTCATAGGCCGTTTCCCTGTTAGATATCTTCTCATACTCAGCATGAGAGATAGCATTCAGCAAAACAGTTCTACATTTATGATGATTCCTGAAAAGCTTCTTTTGATCATCATTCATTTCTTGCCTTGACAGCTTTACGCCTCTGGCATTTACAGGATGTTTGTAACCATCCATCAGAAGATCCCATAGATCACCATCTAGACCCAGAAAGTAACTTTCCAGTTTATCTTTCCAGTATTCAAAGTTTTCACCATCAAATACCGGCGGTCTAGTATAACCATTGTTACCGTTGTATTGCTCAGCAGAGCCAGATGTAGATGCAGGTGTAGGTATAGTCCTTTCACTTTCATCAACCATCTTTTAGATGAAGCGTTTTTCTCTTCCTGAATCTTTTCTAAACACGGTTAAGTGCTTGCACCTTAGAACCGGCGCTCTGATACCAATTGAAGGATAGAAAAACACTTAGAAAGGGGGGGATTGAATAAGTGTGACTTTAAAACTTGAGTGATAAAAATAAAATGCACAATTATTTTTATCCTGGTTCGCTGTTAACGAAGCTACTCCAGTCCACCCCCGCAGAGATGATTTACCTCAACTGAGGATTTAATCCACTAATCGCACGGATTACAATGGTTTTCCACTTAGCCGCAACTAAGTCTTCCAGAGTCTTCTGATCACAACCTGATCACTCCAGGAACAACTGCTTAGTTCACTCCTAAGACTTTTCTAGAGTCTACTGATCAACACGATCACTCTAGGCTTAGTTCACTCCTAAGACTTTCTGCTCAGCCAACTGCCAAGACTTCCTGCTCAGCTAACTGCTAAGACTTCCTAGAGTATACTGATCAACTGATCACTCTAGTTCCTTACAACTTAATGTAATCTATTCAAGAGTTTACAAATGCTTCTTAAAAGCGATAATCACAACTGTGATATTTCTCTTACAGTTTAAGCTTAATCTCACTAAGATATTACAACAGCAATGTAGTGAGCTTTGATGAAGATGAAGATTCTGAGTTTAGATTTGAACAGAGTTTCAGCAAGTTAATTTGAATTGTATTGGTGCGAAATCGTTAACCTTGCTTCTCATCAGAACTTCATATTTATAGGCGTTGAGAAGATGACCGTTGAATGCATTTAATGCTTTGCGTGTTCCGTACAGCTTTGCATTTAATGTTATACGCTTTTGTCAACTACCTCGAGCCTTGTTCACGCTGTGTCTACTGACGTAGCCTTTAGTAGCTTTAACGTTCCTTTTGTCAGTCAGCGTAGTCTGCCACGTGTACTTCCTTCTGATCTGATGTTTGTGAATACGACGTTTGAATATCATCAGAGTCAAACAGCTTGGTGCACAGCATCTTCTGATCTTCTGACCTTGAAGTGCTTCTGAGCGTGATACCATCTTTTGATCTTCAGTGCTTCTGATCTCATGTTCTTCTGATGCTTCCATAGACCCATGTTCTGATTCTGCTTCGACCATCTTCTGATGTCTTGCCAGACCATGTTCTGATGTTGCATGCTGAACCATTCGAGACACATCTTCTGAGCGCTGAATTATGTGTACTCTTTATATATTTCCTGAAAGGGAAATTGCATTGGATTAGAGTACCATATTATCTTAAGCAAAATTCATATTATTGTTATCATCAAAACTAAGATAATTGATAAGAACAAATCTTGTTCTAACAGTTACTGCCCCTGCTTCATGGATCCATGGTCGTCCTAACAGACAGCTATAAGCAGCTTGAATGTCCATGACCTGGAAGGTGATTTGAAATGTATGTGGGCCAATTGTCATGGGAAGATTGACTTCGCCGATAACAGATTTTCGCGATCCATCAAATGCTTTGACTACTACACCACTGAATTTCATAGGCATTCCTTGGTAAGACAAGCGAGCAAGAGTCGTCTTTGGCATCACATTCAAGGAAGATCCGGTATCTACCAACACATTGGACAAAGAGTCTGACTGACAGTTCATAGAAATGTGCAAAGCAAGATTGTGATTTTTACCCTCCTCGGGAAGTTCTTCATCACAGAAGCTTAAATTGTTACAAGCTGTTATGTTGGCTATTATCCCATCAAAATGATCAACAGTCACATCATGATCTACAAAAGCTTGATCCAAGACCTTCATCAGGGCTTCCCTGTGTGCTTCAGAATTCAACAGCAATGAAAGTATTGAGATCTTTGAAGGAGTCTGCATAAGCTGATCCACAATCTTATATTCACTTCTTTTGATGAGCTTCAAAATTTCATCAAAGTCAGGATTGACATTGGTTCCACTGGATTGACTAACATCAGTGTTTGTATTACCGACAGGAGTTTCCACAGGATTCCCCACTGGTGTACCAACAGGATTTTGCCCAGTTGCAGGAGTAACAGGCTGCTTTGGAGGTAGTGGAGTATACACACGTCCACTTCTTGTTACACGACTTACATCAGCAATGTTTACAACGGATGAGAGAGTAGGTAAAGGAACTTCTTGTCCATTCTTTATCATTGTGGCATTGTAATTGTATGGAACTGCCTTGTCAGAGTCATAAGGAACAGGTCCAGGTAGACAAATGATCAAAGGAGCAACAGGAGCCTTCGGCTTGTTGTAAGTAACTTCCATGCGCTCAGGCATGTTGAAATGAGGAACGATGACGTTAACTGTAGGCATTTCCGAGTTGATATCTGAGACTAAAAGCTCATGCGGATAACATCCTATCATGTTAACTTCATTTTCATCCCTATTTCGAACACCCGTGAGGATCCACACAACATATTCTATAGGAACCGTATTGATGCTGGCGAAAATTCTGCCCCCGACAAAGAGTAGCGTGCATTTGTACCAAATCTGCTCTTGAGAAGTTGATATTATAGACTCGGTATGGACCAGGACATCCGTACACCATGTTTACAACATGCCCTCCATGATTGGGCAGCGGATTTGCTTGCACATTAGGATTCAAATTTCTGAAAGAGAGGAGATTAGATCTAACCAACCTCTGAACTTCATATTTCAAAGCTATGCAATGCTCAAGATCATGGCCAGGTGCTCCTTGATGATAAGGGCATGAGACCTCAGCTTTGTACCACCATGGGAGTTTCTCAGGTACTGGTGGTGGTGCTTTAGTTTGAATAAGGCCTCTTTCAATTAGTGCAGGGTACAATTCTGTGTAGGTCATCGGAATCGGATCGAACTGTGGGGCTCTTTGTACACGATTCTGATTATTGTTAAACTGCTGAACCTGTGGTCGAGGCTGTTGTTGTTGAAACTGTGGGGTAAATCCCGGATTCGGTGATGTATTAACGACTGGCGCAATAGCAGCTACCTGTCGTGGACGATTGACATTTCCTCTTGGCCTCCCTTGGGATACCATGTCAACACTTTGTTCCTTCTTCTTTGGGAAACCACTTCCGAACTTTTTGGTTCCGCTTGAAGATCCACCTTCTTTAGTTAGACGTCCAGTTCGGACTCCTTCTTCTAAACGCATACCCATGTTTACCATTTCGGTGAAATCACTTGGAGCACTAGCAATCATGCGTTCATAGTAAAACGGACTGAGAGTATTCAAAAAGATCTTTGTCATCTCTTTCTCTTTTAACGGTGGATTAATCTGAGCAGCAGTTTCTCTCCATCGTTGGGCATACTCTTTGAAAGCTTCATGGTCTTCCTGAGCCATGGATCGAAGCTGATCTCTGTCTGGAGCCATATCCGAGTTATACTTGTATTGTCGGACAAAGGCCTCACCTAGGTCATTGAAAGTCCGAATATTAGTGCTATCCAAGCCCGTGTACCACTTCAGTGCGGCACCAGTCAAACTGTCTTGAAAGTAATGGATAAGCAACTGATGATTATCTGCATAAGTAGACATCTTTCTGGCGTACATCACGAGATGACTTTGTGGACAAGAACTACCTTTGTACTTTTCAAAGTCTGGGACCTTGAACTTAGCCGGTATTTGTACACTGGGAACCAAACATAGCTCCTGGGCATTCTTTCCAAACAAATCTTTTCCACGGATAGCTTTGACTTCTAGCTGCATCTTGTTGAATTGTTCTTGGAGATCTCCTACAAGGCTTCGCTGATTTGTGCTATCACCCTGATCATGATAAATCTCATTGTCTTCGTAAGGAACAGTGTGAACCATAGGAGTCGGAACCGTCATAGTGGGTTGAGAAAGTGCCATAGTGACTTGAGAAAAAGTTACCCCCTGATTTGGAGTGAACTGTGAACTTTGTGCAGCAGGCGCTTCAGTTGTGGATGTTTGAACCCCAGAGAAATTATGGCGGAAACCTGTACCAAAGCTGAAAGGCGTGCCCCAACCTTCTGGCATGGAGAAAGATGGAATACCGAACGCAACTGTAGAAACTGGAGTAGTGACCTCAGATGTCACTGTTGCTTGACTGTTTGGTGGCGGCGGCTGATTCTGTGCGGCCATTAAGGAGTCAACCAGAGTAGTGAGACTTTCCAACTTTTCCTGAAGGGTGGTCACTGTACCACGAAGCTCAATATTCTCTTGTTCAGAGTGTTCCATTACTCTTCTTCTGCTTGAACGAGTATTGTATCTGTGATCTGATTGCGAGTGCGGTCGAGAAACTTTGAGACGCGACAGCTTGACGATCTATTGGAGAAAGATCCAAAAGATGAGACTCTATACAACAGACTCGATATGCAGAATGATGTATGCAAAAAGAAATTTATGATTTTTCCAAACATTTTTAAGATTATTTCCTTGCAAACATTTGAACACAAACAAATCTTTTATTCATTCATTTTTTTTTATTGCAATAATGGGAAATGTTACAACATTGGAGCATAGCTCCTTACAAAAGCAAATGATAAATAAAAAAGCTAAACAAATCCTAAACATCTTCATCAGATGAAGAACCAAATGCATTGTGCAGCTTGAGCTTCATGATTTCTTTCCCATAGTGAGCTTTCAATTCGGCCTTTTCAGCTCTCAGCTTGTCAACAACATTCTTCCAATCATCAGGAGTCGGAGCGTTGCTTGTTGAGCCTTCCAGATTTTTCTTGCTTTCTTTGATGTACCTCTTGATTGCAGCGTCTTTCTGGCGAATCTTCTCATCTTTGCTCATGAGCCATCCATCTTGATAATAGAGAGTTTCTTCGTGATCTTTCACTCTTTTCTTCAACTTTCTATTTTCCACCTCAGTGCTACGAAACTTTTCTTCCCAAGCATCTTTTTCTGTCCTCATTTTAGCCAAAGTGCGTTGGTATTCCTCCACAGCTGGAATGTTGGGTCGTTGAGATACTGCAGGAAACATGGGTTTTTCATAAGCATAAGGCATTTGGAACTCCTTTGCTCTTTTCTTTACCCAGCAGGTGTAGGCGTCCATGGCAATGCAATTTCTTTCCTCACCTTTTTCTTTCCATCGGACGTCGTACCAAGCTCTCATCATTCTTGCTTTCAACTTTTTAGGATTATCCCCTTCTCGGTAGAAGTATCCTTCCACTGAGGGACCGGCAGGTTTAACTGAATTTGCATACCCAAGTTGTCGTCGGGCCAGGACCGGATTATAGTTAATTCCTCCTTGTGTACCAATGAGGGGTACGTTGGCGAACTCTCCACAACTTTCAATGGTTTCTGTACCACAGCGAGCCAAGGTATACCAATGAATATCATTATTAGTAAGAGACATAAGTCTTCGAGGCCAACGCAAACCTTCTCGGTTTTCTGTGAAAATAGGAGACTCAGGTAAGTGTGAAACAATCCATTTGAACAAAAAAGGTGCACAACATACAATGATTCCACCGCCTTGGCGATTCCTATGATGGACAGAGAAATACATGTCACCAAGCAAAGTCGGAACAGGATTTCCAATCAGAAAGATCTTTATGGCATTGATATCAACAAAGTTGTCGACATTGGGAAACAGAACCAACCCATAGATAAGCAAGGTTAGTATAGCTTCAAAAGCTATCATGCTACCAGTTTCGATGAAATCAAAGGCTTTCTTTACTAGGAAGTGTGAGGTTAAACCCGGGAGGTTTCCTTTGGTAGTCAAATTACTCTCTACTTCAGACTTTTTCATGTGGATACTTGATGCAATGACGTGTGACTTAGGAATGGCTTCCAAACCATTGAAGGGTATTTTGTCAGACACAGGAATACCTAAAAGATTGGCATATTCTTCCAAGGTCGGTACCAACTGGTAGTCTGGAAAGGTAAAACACCGGTAGACGGGATCATAGAACTGAACCAGAGTTTTGAGAAGTCCTTCATCAACATGAGTGTTCAGGATAGGCAAAAGCTTTCCATAACTTTTCCTAAAATTAGAAGGATCTTGTACAAAAGATGCTAACTCTATCAGTCTTTCTACATCAGGCGCTTTGAAACCGTACTTTTTGGTATACCTTTTTTCCATAACTTAATCCTATAATGTTTGCAAAGAAAATTCTCTAAAATTTTTTTGGAAAAATCATGTTTTTATGGAAAAAGATGGGTTTTTTAATGAATGTATGAATGCATGGATGCATGAATGCCACATATTCAAACATGGTAAAGCAAACATGGTAGCGCAAACATGGTAACATGGTACTACAAACATGGTATACAAACATGGTAACGCAAACATGGTAACGCATAGGTTCAGAGGTCCAGAGTCACGAGCATGAGGTCAGAGAACCAAAAATGGGATAGTTCTAGTTAATCACCTGCACAACATGTTCTACTGATACGTCAGAGTCTACATTTTTCTTTCGGATATTACCGGCCTTCCACAATTAAACTCATGAGCCAGTAATATTCTCAAGAAAAACTCGTCTGAGTGTGGTTCTCCGCATGACAACTAATCCAAGTCTTCACCTGAATAGTTTCTGCACCACAACCTAATAAGGCCAGGATGGGTTGGGGTTCTACGGTCTCTCAGCTTCTACAGTTCAATGAAAGTAATAATGTCTTCGCTACGAAACATGCTAAACATATATTACCAACAAGGAACCTCCACAGAGCGGAAGGATTCTCACGTGCGCCTGCACATGACTATACCCTCCACCTAATTTCTTATGTGTACTTAATCCGGGTTAGGATTTGTCCATAATGTATCACTTGTAACAGAACCACACAAGTAACAGAACAAGAACCACACATATAACAAAAAAAGAAATGAAAAAATAAAGAAAATAGAAATAACCCTTCCTTTGGAAACAATAAAAAGATGGTCCCCAGTGAAGTCGCCATTTTTCTGTCGCGGGCGAAAAATCGTTTTGTTCCTCTTTTTGTGGGATGAGACACCTGATGCCTTCTTTGGGCTCGAGTGCTCATAAAAAAAATGATTTTTCTTTGTACCGACCAAACTTTTTATTATTTCCAAAGGAGGAAAAGGAAAAAAGCTGCAATAACCTAAAAGTGGGGGGAGAGATCTTTGGGTAAGAGGGTTGGTTATACGAAGGGAAGGTATTAGCACCCAACGTATCTATAGTACTCTATAGGTTTCTTTGCTTTGTTTTTTCATTCCATGTTGTTGAGAGGTTCTGTTGTGAAATAGGTGGGACCTAAGGTGTTTGTTTGATTATGCTCGCAAAGATCATCGCGATCCTCTGCATACATATCCCTTAGAGGGAATTAGAGCATCTGTAGCTCGGGGTCTACGGGTGCTAAGGTTTGAATGTTTTTTTGTGTTTTGTTTTGCTCGCCAAGGATCGACCTTGTGCCTACGTATTCTCAAAGGGATGTTGAGAAAGTCAGAGCAATCGTAGTTCCCACTTATGCTAGTGGAAGCAAAGGAAAATAGACAAATGTCGTCTAAATGCTAGATGTATCTAATCTATATCATCACATACATCTGTTTGATTTTGTTTGAAAATCTTTTCATTATAAGCCCGGGGCCATGCCACTTAGGGTGCTTAGAATGATAAAGATGTTTTTGTTGTTTAACCAGCCTTGTGGCAAAAGTTTCAATGAAGTCAGCCTTGTGACAAAAAGTTTTGATTAATCAGCCAGCCTCGTGGCAAAAGTTTCAATGAAGTCAGCCTTGTGACAAAAACTTTGATTAATCATCCAGTACGGTGGTAAAACAGTTTGATTGATTAGCCAGCCTTGTGGCAAAAAAAAGTTTGATTGATTGATTGATTGATTGTTTGTGATGATATAGAAGAGATACTCCTATCATAGAGATGATAAATGTCTAATCTCCTAGGGTATTTGATTTGGATATTGGGGATGCTTATAAGAAGCCCGTGGGTCCTTGTACGAAGCCCAAGAGGAGGCTATCCGAGGGTCCTTGCATTGTAAGCCCAAGAGGAGGCTATGGGAGGGACAATCCAGGGTCCTTGCATTGTAAGCCCAAGAGGAGGCTATGGGAGGGTCACTCGTTTGTACAAAGCCCAAGGGGAGGCATGGTATAGTTGGTTTGAGCTCTTAGAGCGATTTCACCGGGAAACCATACTCTATGTCCTAACCTAAACTAGGGAGATTCTTTGCACGAAGCCCAATAGGAGGCTATGGGGAATCTAGTGTTGTACTAAGTTGAATAAGCACACATATCACACATATGAACAAACATGAACAAGTATGAACAAACATGCACAGGTATGAACAATTACATATATATGACAAAGTGTGTGTATATAATGGAGTTTATGAAGGAAATATACCTGTAAGCATGATCCATTTGTATACACGGGGCTCGGGACTTATACTCGAGGAGAGGTCCACTTGAATTTATTCAAAGCTATGTAAACAGGTATTTACAAGGGCTTGGGACTTATACCTACATGGAGGCCCATGGTATTTTTGGGAAGATTTAAAGAAAACCTTCATTTTTGATTTGTTATTCAAGGTTTAAAAAACAAACTGATCGAGGTATGTACAAAAAAAATGTATGTACAAAAAGACGTACAATGAAATACCTAATTTCATGTACTGGAATGGGTATGTACGAAAGGGCTCGGGACTTATACCTACATGGAGGCCCATGGTATATTTTTGAAAAGTTTTGTTTCTTTGGAGTTTTGTTGTTTTGAAAATGATTTGAAAATTGTTTTGAAAAGATTTTGTTAAGAAGTTTTATTGTTTTGAAAACTGTTTTGAAAACTGTACAAAAAAAAAAAGAAATGGGACTTACACTCTCTAATATTCGAGAGGCCCCACTTCGTTTTTGAAAATCAATTGATCAATTAAAAAGATTTAATCAAAAAGAAGTGGTTTATCGTTTTGAAAAAGAATCGCGATCGCTCGTCTTAAAACGATTTGAATTTGACAAAAGTCAACTTAATTAAGTTAAAACAAGTTTTAATGCTTAATTAAGACCTAAATGATTAGGGTTTGATCACAAAAAATATTTACAAGTGATTAGGTTAAAAATTAAATGAAAAACAATATCTAAAGTATTTAAAAATACTTAAAAATGTATCATTTTAAACCTAATTAAAAACATATTAAATAAATCTTTTTTTGTGATTTTTTTTGATATTCATGAAATATATGTGTTAAATAAAGAGTGTACAAAAAATGAATGAAAAATGAATTAATTTGATGTGTTAATTAATTAATTGAAGTTGTAAAAGAAAATGAAAGAAAATAGTGTTAAAAAAGAGGGTTTGGTCTCACAAGGGTTTGAACCCACGACCTGGAGGTTACCAACCAAAACACTTGCCAACTGAGCTGCGCGCGCAGCTTGTAAGTAACACGCTTCCATTTAATTATATTTTAAAATGAACCATTTGAATTTCTGAACAAGAAATGGCGCCAAGAACACATCCCTAACTTGATTTTGAATTTTCTGAAAACTAAGTTGTTTTGATCAATCAAAGGGTCTATCTCACTCGGTTTTTCATGAGGAACATGATGGTGCCCTCATAATTCATTTATTTTCACTCTAAGGGGGTCAATTTTGTGATGAACATGAAGAACCCTAAAACTGAATTTGATCGTGAAATCGTGTATGTGCAAGTTATGATGCAATTGATTGAGGGTTAATGATCCCCATGTGTGCAGAAACAAGATGGTATATCAATATTTCATTTATGATGCATGATTCATAGAGTTTGAAGTTCATGAGCACTTACCTCAAAAACGGCCAAACTGGAAATTGAAATCGTGCCTGGAGGTGTTACAGATGCTTTGTGATGATCTGGATTGCTTCAATGATGATTATGGAAGGTGTCTGGATGCTTGGAACCAACTGAATTCATCTGAGCATGGCCATGGTACCCGATCTGCAGATGCTTTAAGAGTGAATCGAATTTGAAGATGGAGGTGTTTCAGATTGCTGGTGAGTGTTTGGATCATTCATATGAAGTATATGGATGGTGTTAGAAGTGTTGGTTTGGACAGATATAGCTTGGTATGGATTTTGGCATGATAAGGTTCAATATATGCAATTATGGAAGTGAGGTAGTGATTCTGAGATTTGAGGTGTTTTTGGGTGCATGAATGATTCAAACACATCCCATATGATGTTTATGGTTTGCTAGAATCATCACTTTGGCCATAGCTTCAAGGATTTGGAGGTTGGGATTTCTACCTCACTTTGAAACATGAAACTTGCAATTCAAGAAAGAAAGAGAAAACCTATGCTTTGTGAGGTTTTGGTGTGATTTTGAATGAGGTAATGACCTCTATTTATAGGCCAAAGAGTCTGAACTCAGAGCTTTGCAACTTGCTTCAAGAAGTGATGATTTGGCTTAAGGGATAGAAAGGAATCTTTCACATTTAATGCAATGGTTAAAAGTAACTAAACCATGGTTATTTTGGCCAAGCTTCTTATCTCTTTCCTATCTGATCTTAAATCAGAAAAATATCATTCAATCATTGCTTTGGTGTGTCATTACTTGCATTATTTGGCAAATTGGTTCATAACTTTGCAAAAATGGCTTGAAATTTCAAGTGAAATGGTCACTAATGTCAAAATTCAAAACCATAGCTACACTCCATATTTTTTCATGCTCTTGGACATTTTGGAAAGCTCATATTACATACTTCAAAACCCTAGTTGAAAGTTTCTTCAAGATCCTTAAGGAAGTGGGTGAAAAAGATCCATGAACTTTGAAGAAAATGAAGTTTTAAGTGAAGTTTTCAAAAGATACCAACTTTGAAGCTCCATATCTCTTAAATGGTTGATCTTATGAAAAAAAATTATATGTGACAAAGTTGTTCATTGGATCAAAATCTACAACTTTCATGTTGGGAGTTTTTTTCAGTTTGTAGGTGAAATTTTGAGAAATTCCCTTCCAAAGTTTGGAAAAAACCATGAAAAACACTTAGAAATTTTTCTAAGTATGGAAAGTCAAACTTTTGACTTTTTGATTCTTGATTGATTTTCTTGATTTTTCTTGATCAAATGACTTCTCATATCATATATTGATGATTTAAAACTTCAAAAGTCATATTTGACCAAAATTCCCCAGAAGTCAATGGTGATCTTGTACAGTTGACTTTTTCAGACGAACCGCGTTTCTGGAGATTTCAAATGAAACAGGCTATCCTCACCATATGAATGGTATGAATGGATCATATTGAAGCATTAGAGGATATTGAGCCATGGTTTGAGTTGTGGCACCATGTCCTGATTAAAAAGTCAGTTGTTCAGTGCATTAGGTCAAAAACCCTAATTGTCGACCTGATGAGATTGATGACTGTAGGTCTTGACTTGAGATGTAATTTCCATTGGATATTGTCATAGGGATTATTTGAGGATGATTGAAACCTTTGATTGACTTCCTGGGGATTTTTAGGGTTTCCCAAATGTGATCCCTGATTTTAGTCCCTGATAGTTCAAAACCCTAATCTGATGATTTGAAATTTCTCTGTTGATCAATCCTTGTGTAGGAGATATTATGAGCCAATGGATTAGGTCAAAATAATACACTTGGGGTCTTGAGGTCATGTCCCAAGTCATTAGGTCAAACTCTGAGCAAAAATCAGGAGTATGCTATCTTCAGTCAAAACCCTAATTCAGTCGATTCAGAGCCTTTGTGCTTGTTGAAATGAATCTCTGAGGACCAAATGTTGATTGTTGATGAAGATAGTTCTTTTGAGATGGAGGGAGAACAAAACCCTAGTTGATTGTTGCTTGTACTGATGAGTGATCTCTTGTTTAAACCCTGCTGAGCACAAGTAGCAAACACAAGCTATGCAATTTGTTAGAGATGCAAATGATGCATATGCAAATGATATGAGGTGGTATCTTAGGTCAAAAATTGGGGTATGACAGCGCGCTGTGGGCGGTTTGGAAAATCATTAAATAGAAAAAAAATCATTTTTTAGGGTTATGCTTTGGGGTGTTTGTTCCCAAAGTCGTCACCTTCATTTTTCTTATGTTAGAGCTTAGAAAACAACATTTGTGGCTTGTAATTGGATGATTCTTGGTCGGGAGCTCGATTGATCTTGTTTGACACCGTGAGAAATTGGGTTTTCTTCTCTTCCTCTTCTCTTTGTAACCATGGTTTTGTTGTAAGTATGTTTTGTTTATATGTATATTGATTACTCATGGTGTTGTTTAATGCTTTTATTACAAATCGTCATTAATGATTGCTTTCTCTATGTGGGTTTGGATTGTTGCAGAGATGGATGATTCAAATCCGGGTTTAGGAAGAACATTTATTGGTTTTTTACTCTAGAGATATATAAGAACTTAGTATTCACTTTATTATTGGTTCTTAATGCTTCCGTATTGCTTGTGTTGTGCTGAGAGATCGTAGGCGTGAGTAATACGGTTATTGTCTCACTTTGCGTTAGACATAACCTTTGTGTGAGCGATACGCGATGATGTTGACGAGTGATTTAGGTTGATTTCAACTGAGTAGTAAGTTTAAGTATTTAACGGGTATGCGAAATTCAATCCCGAGAGTTCTCTCCTTTCCGAAGAATGAAATTCTTTTTATGTTCATAAGTTTAATTCCCGCATTTACCATTAAAGCCCATTTAAACCAAACTCAAGAACTAAGAATCCGTCGAATGGAAATTCAGTAGCACTAATCTCTATGGACACGATAATTTCCTGGATAAATATTTCCAAATCTTCTGTTGCTTGCCGTTGTACCGCTCCAACATTTACGTATTTTATCAAAATAATGTGTCTTGTGGAATTTTATACTATTATCCAGTGTTATGTCACTGTTGTACCCCAATTTTTGACCACTGAGATCTCACCCTATTTCAAATTGTAGGATCATCATCATTATTATCATCATGAATATGTTATTTGCTAACCAAAATACCAAAAATATTGTTGCTTGTTGCTTGTGTTCCAAGACAGGAGACTAAGCAAATTAGGGTTTTGAAACCCACAAAGGAGTTCAAGAATTCTCATATTCTCAAATGATTAACCCCATCAAAATCAAAGTCCAAGAATGGCTCAATTCAAGATCAACAACTTCCAAAATTCATCTGGTGCACAGATTAGGGTTTTTGACCTAATTCATCTAAGAAGTTGACTTTTAATCAGGACATGGTTCCATGGTTCAAACTATGATACAAGGATCTTCAATTCAACATTATAATCCACTCACATCATTCATTTGAAGAGAAGAGCTTGATTCAATTAGAATCCAAGAGATTTTAGTTCATTTGAAAAAAGCCAATTGTGTAGGTCAACCTTTTTGAGAAATTCGGTCAACTATGGACTTTTGAAGATCAAAATCATCAACATATGATTATTGAAGTAATTCGATCAAGAAAAATCAAGAAAATCAATCAAGAAATTAAAAAGTCAACAAAAGTCAAAGTTGGAAAATTCAAAGACTTAGAAAATTTAAGTATTTTCAAGTGTTTTAGTCATAACTTCATGGACAAGTAACATCAAATTTCAAGTATGCAACTTAAAAAAACTTCTAATCCAAATCTGCAAGATGCTTGCTAGCAGACCCGTTTTACTTGTTCTAAACACCATAATCAGATGATTTTACTTGCTTTTAAGCTATGGACCAAGTGATTCAAGCCTTAACCAATGCATAATATCATTTCAAGCATAAAGCCATGACTTCCATTTTGGAAAAGCTACTTTAATCACCAATAACTCTTGCATTGAGCCTCTAACTTGTTTACTCTGCACCAAAAGCAATCCAAACACCACAAGCAAGCTCTTATGATGCAGAGAAAGCCTGCCAATCATGCTTAAAGCATTGTACCTCACCATTGGAACCATAACTTCTTCTTTTCTTCACTAACAAGCAATGTGACCTAACTTTCACATGTGAACTTCAATTGTTCTGATTTATTCACCTACAAACCCTAATTCTTGCCTATAAATAGAGGCCAAAGCCTCTTGCATCAAACACACAAGAAATCTCAAAGTCACCTTCTCACTTGAAAATCCATTTTTTGCGTCACTTGCATTTTCAGTCATTTTGAATTCTAAAGTTTTTGAGTGTCTAACAACCATCCAAATAGCTTCTATACATCATTTAGAAGCTGTTCACCATAATCACCACCCTTAAAAACACCTCAAATCTATAATCACCATTAAACCACCATCTTTGAGTGTTCTTGAGCCTTAACCATCAAACTTTCATTTTGTTCACACATTGTCCAAACTACCAATCCAGATACCTTCTATACAACATATAGAAGCTATCTAATCCATTGAATCATAATTGTAACACCTGGAACATAGTTTTCCATTTTTATTTTTCTGTTTTGTAGTTAGAGTCGAGCAGAAGGATTCCAACAAATTCAAAGGCTTCCAAGCATAGTTAGCATCCTTGAGGTACCAGGAAGCTATTTGGGTCATCACAACATCTCTATAACACCTCTAAGTCAGGTTTTGATTCTCAGTTCAGAGGTAATAAGCTCAAACTTGAACGTTCATATTTATGCATCATTTTGAACAAAACTTGATACCATTCTGTTCAGCATAATGTAGGGAATAAAATCCCTTAGGTTTTAGGGATTTATTTTACATATTCATCATTTAATTTTAGTTTGAAAATTTAGGTTTCTTCGTGTTTTCTGAGAAATTCAAGAGCCATATCTTAGATAAATTTTTGAATGATACATGGTTAGAATCGTGAGGAAAAACTGATCAATATTCATGTTTTAATTTTTGAAAAAGATTGCATTTTGGTGATGTTGATTTTCCAGAAAATTGTTTGAACGTGAGGTTGAAGATGAAGTGGAAAACTGATTTTGAAACTTGTTTTATTTCATTTTTATTGATAGGCGTTTAGTTATTGACTAAATTGTTTGGCTCAGTTGGTTAGCGTGTGTGTACTAAGGCTTAATATCTTAGGGTGTGGGTTCGATCCACCCCTTTTGCACTTTTGTCCATTTTATTTTTATTTTTACCATTTACAGCTTGTTTTCATATATTATGAATCAGATGGGCCTTATGATCACCAACTGGCACTTGGCCCAGTGGCTAGGTTTTGAGCTGTTGAAAGTGAGGGTATGGGTTCAAGTCCTATAAGGACAAAACCTATATTTTTACCACTTGTTTTATTCACATTTTATTTAACTTTGATAAATCATTAAAAATAGCAAAAATATTTATTTTAATGTAATTTTTTGCACACTCTTTATTTATCTTGTATATGAACATGATTTAAAAATCCAAAAATATTATTTATTTTATCATTTAAAAATTAAAACAAAAACAAGTCTTTTTATGCTTTTAAAAGCTTTTAAAATCTTTTCTTTTTGATATTTCCTCCAAGTAATCTCCTATTATTTTTGTGTGAATCTTTTAAGAGCTAGGTTGAAGTCTCTTTGATGATACCATGTACCCTTAGACCTACTCTCATTTAGGGTATGGTACTTTAATCATTTTAAAATCAATTAGATTTAGGTATGGTTCTAAAAACCCTAATCCTCAAAATCCTAATTTGAATCTTTAATCCCTATCAATACCATGTTAATATAACTCGTTGTTTTGGTCTCTTTATTTGTATTTGTACATATACTTGTTGATTTTTATCCTTGTATACTTGTAATTTATTCATAGTATTATCATTGTATATGTAGTTTGTTTACTAACCACATGCATGAGATATTTATCCATCCATCATCCATCATATTCATTCATACATGAAATGATCCCAAGGTACAAACATCCTTTTATCCATTATCATTTGAGTTTACATTGATCTCTTTTTTATACTCACTTGTTTACTTTTGTGACACGTGTTATCATTCACACACACACACACACACACTTGAGGTATCCATGATTAATTGCTTAAGTTGTTGTTGAAATATCCAAAGGAATGGGAATGGTATTGACTAAAATTGTCAAGGTACTCAATCTCTCTTCCAATCTCTTTTACTTGATGCTTAGTATTGTTAAAACTTTTCACCCCACTTGTTTTTAAAATGGTTTTGTATTGTTAAAGCTCAACCTTTTTAAATCAACCCTTGGTTTTGTATTCTTAAAGCTCAACCAACTTCTTTTATCAAACCCTAGCCTCGTATTGTTAAAGCTTGGCTCTTTTTATTAAAAGTTGTTAAGTATTTTTAAAGCTTAACATTTAAAAAACCCGTTGAGTATTGTTAAAGCTCAACACCCAAAATGATTTTGGCCACCTGGCTCTTTTATTTTCCTTTTAAGAGGAACTACAAAAGCTCTGACTTCCCTACTTCACTTAAGGGGTATGTAGGCCTAAGATGCGATATCTTATCGAGCTCACTTTTGAAACCTTCTTTTCTCATCATACCACTCTATTTAAACAAAAACCCATAAACACAAAGGCAATTTCATAATAACAACTAAATAATAACAATATTTTCAAAGAGGTTCCTATGGAGTACCATAGATGTGAGGGGTGCTTAAAACCTTTCCCTTGCATAACAAACCCCCCGTACCCAAATCTCTGATAAGTTTATTAGTTTTGATTTTAAAAACTTCTGTGGGTTTTATTCGCTCTTTCTCCCATTTCCTTTGGAAACAATAAAGCGCGGTGGTGACTCTGTTTAAAACATATGAGCTAAGTCAATCAATGGCTGTAGTCTCACAAATTTCACCGCTACAGTCACGTTGATGAATATTATTAGATATTATATGATGTGTTTCATCCATTTTGTGTGTTATAAATGAGTATAAATGTATTTAATTTTGTTACAATATTTTTAAATTGAAAAAAATTATTATTTTTTAATTTGAAACATAACCCACAAATCTAACCCAATCCAACCCATAAATGAACAGGTCGGCTCGGATTAGTTTTGATAATGAAATTGCAGGTTTGATGACGAATCCAACCCATTTAAGTTTGAACAGATTAGGTAACGGGTTAGGCCAAACTCGATTCAACCCAACCCATGTACACCACTACTTACCACCTCAAAGGATACAACAACTTAGATGAATAAGATCTCTCCGACTAAGGGGACCAAACGGGTGGAAAGGGAGGTTTTAACTAATTTGAAGGCTTGCTCACATTCTAGAGTACAATCGAATTGCACCTCTTTCCTTAGAAGTCTCTAGAATGAAAGTGCATCTTGGGTCGATCGCAAAATGAATTTGCTAAGAGCGGCAGGTATTCCTTTTATGACTGCGTCACATTTGTCAAGGTTAACTTTGATGTCTTTTTCTATCAAATAGAATCCAAACAAATTTAGGCTCTGACGTCAAAGATGCACTTATTCAATTTATTTAACCTATTTTTAAATAGACAACACAACCTTTTATATATATTATTTAGTCTATTTTCTAATAGATATGCATATATAGGTAGACCTAACAAGTTTCATATACGTTTTAATAGCATAAGCTTATCCTATTAGATTAAATAGGTTTTTTAAAAATCCCAAGCTTAGCCTTTTCTTTATTAAACACATTAGACCAGACATAAATAAGCCATGTTATAGGTTCTTGTAGGTTAACCTAGCCTATTCTCATTCCTACCTGCGTGTTTTATGCACTAGAATCTAATTGTATCAAGAATAAGCGCCCTTAAATTATAGTTGCTTGTATCCGAGCGGATTGTCCACCAACTTATTATTGTTGGGTAATGGGTATAAGTGCTTAGGGCATACCTTGCTGAGGTTTGTGTAGTCAACACACATTCTCCATTTAACTGATGCTTTCTTGAATAGGATGACATTGGACAATCACTCTATGTATTTTAGTTCAATAATAAATTTAGCTAGAAGGATTCCTTGAACGATGTTCTTGGTAGCTTTGATTTTTTATAACGATTGTACTAGACATAGGGATCAATGCTTAATTGATGATAGGCCATGATGAGGTCGATGCCATGTATCACATCGAGGGAATTCATGAAGAGATCAATGTTAGCTTTGAGGCATTTGATGAGGTCTCTTTCCACTGAGTTAAGAATATTTGCTCGTATTTATACTGTTGTGGATGGATTTTCATCGAGCTAGACGACTATGAATTCACCATATAAAATTGGTCTTTAAATATTCATTCTTGTTATGTCTAGGAGGCCGTGCTCATCTTTCTACGCAGTTTTGTCTAAATGCACATCAAAATTAGTGATGTCGATGTCTAACTAGTGTTGATTAGAAAGGCTAGCGCGTCATTCTCCGTGTTTGATGGAGAGCTACCGCATCAGATTCTTTTAGTAGCATTTCATGTATTTGACGAGCTCTTGTCAAGTCACCATGAAAGATCACTGGTTTGTCATGAGCATTGTGATACTTCATGTTCAAATGGATGAAAGAAGTGACGATTTCAAGAGCTGTGAAGAAGGTTTTTCCTAGGATACATTTATTAAGACTTTTGTAAGGACTATCAAGAACTGTACGTCTACCATCATGCATCTCTTTAATCTCCAAGAGAGACCATCATTTTGATACCTCGTGATTGGTTATTATGGTCGTTATTACCAACGAAAGTACTTCACTAGAGATACAACGAACCCTTTATTGTCTCTGAATCGTATAATGGGTCACTTGTCCTTCAATTTCCCTTACTCACCCTTTGTTTTCGATCCCGTTGTTCGTCTCTTCGTGATTTTCTTGAGTTGTTCTTTCAAGAGAGACAATCCTTTGAATATTTATGAGATGAGGGGGAAATGGTAAAGGAAAATAAGTCGAAGTTGGCGCGATGGTGGATACCAATGCAGTGGTGCTATGATGAATGGTTGGGAGTATCTCTTGAAGCTATCATTAGTGACAATCATGAAAATTCATGGTTGATCGAATTGCCTAATGAAAGCGGCTGTGGTTGTGCAACAAAGGAATTTAGAAGAATATGATGTGGAATCTTATAAGAATCAATAAACGATTCCCACAAATGCTGCCACTATTTCGATGTGGAACATGAAATAAGTGATGTGCTAATGAAGCCTGTCGTGGAAATTCTTTGGTGCGGCGACGAGAGTCTTCGGTAAGTGGAAAGGAGTTGTAACTGTAAGGTTAATACTTCAATGTCGAAGCCAGTGCAGTTGAAGAGATATAATTCATGAAAGTAAAATGATTTGTACATGGCCTAAATCACGCTTGTAATGGATGAGATTAAAATCACCTTTAAAAAACGCGACGTAAAATACAAAAAACTGTTAAACTAAATCCAACGATTGAAATGAGCATGGTGTCTGACTCCCACAACTTGTTAGTGAGAGTTTACACGTTCATCGGTAAAGTGAAAGAAAGTCTGAATTGAAATTTCAAATTAAGACCGTTTTATTAGACCTTATAAAAAGAACCATATAAAATTTTGATATATAGATTCATGTGCACCAATAAATTAACTACAAAGTAAAATTGCAAACGAAAGTAACGACTCTCTATAGGTAGGGGTGGGAATAGGCTAGGCTAGGCTAGGCTTTATAAGGCCTGGGCCTGGCCTACGGTAAGCTTATAAGGCCTGAGCGTGGCCTATGGCCTACTATAGACTCGTTTTTCCAGCCTGGTCTGGCCTTTTTAAAAGCCTGGCCTGGTCTGAAAGGCTATTTAAAAGCCTCTTTCTTATTAATGTTTTCAATTAATTCACACTCCCTCCATTCTCTTTTATAAGAAAATTTTACTTTTTAGGTTCATTCAATAAATGATATATTTGGACTACATATAGCCTAGATGCATCATTTATTGAATGAACCTAAAAAAAGTAAAATTTGCTTATAAAAGATAATGGATGGAGTATTACTTAAGAAGTCTTATATGTCGCATATATATTAACATTTAGACCGACCTATTTAACATATTTTTCTAATATATATGCATATATAGACCAATTTATTTAACACTTTTTCTAATATATATGCATATATAGGCCAACCTATTTAAACTAATCTTAATATATATGAAAATATAGGCCGGCCTACAAGGCTTTATATGCTTTTTTAATAGCCTAGGCCTGACCTATTTTATTAAATAGACTTTTTAAAAAGCTAAAGTCTGGCCTTTTTATCAAATAGGTCTGGCCTGGCCTGACCTTAAGTAGGCTAGGCTATAGGCCCCTGTAGGCCGGCCTAACCTATTCCCACCCCTATCTATAAGTTGTAGCCACTTGTTATTCCATCAACTTAAGACTCAAGTTACTAGCTTCAACTGTTCAGCTTTTGTTTTTGCCCATGTATAAGGAAACAAAACGTAACTTCCTAACCCAAATTTAATTTCTAACAAAAAGAATCCCCGGTTCTATGGTTCGACAACTTCACTTCATGTTCCTATACCTATGTTCCTTCTCTACATCTATATCTATTATCGGTTCCTTTATTTATATATCCAGTCCAATCAAAACCTTTTCTTTTCCAACTGCATACAATTGATTGATCATTTTACACGAATTAAATGTCAATCTTTATAAAAGAAGTTACTTCAAGGACATACCTTAATCCAACCTAGTATTGCTCTTTTGGGTAATGGGTAGATAGGGGTGCTCCAAGAACAGATTCAATAGTCGCCTATTCTATAGATTGTACTATATTGTTCTTTTTAATTAAACATATAAGACAAGGTTTTTTAAACTTCGTGCAACATCTATTTTAATTAGACCTAGTGAAAATAATCTAGTTAGTTTTCAAATAAGACCATTTACAATGGTTGAAAAACTCAACACCCACTTTTTCAACTCCCAACACTCCACATCATTTTCTCTTTCTTCCACCTAATAACTCAACACCCATTCAACTTTTACCCTCTCCAATGGTTTTTCACTCAACACCTTACCCCACCACTTTTTATTTTCATATTTTTATTTAAATTTTATTTTTATTTTTATGATTACATAAAACTACAATTATCGATTAAAATTAAATTAAAATAATAAATACTTAATAATAGTTGGGATTTTGATAATTGTTGGGATTTTGAAAATTGTTGGAATTTTGGTTAAATGGAAAATTAGCAGAATTTTGAGTGTTAAAATGATTATTGGGATCCATTTCACTAAAAAAAGACACTTAACTTAAAAAAAACACTAATAGAAAGATAATAATAGAGAAAGATAGTAAAAAATTTGGTTTTTTTTTCTGTGTCCAAATCAAATGAACCAAGTCTCTATTTATAGAGAAAAAAAAATCATGAATTTTGGTATAAAAAAAAATAATAAAAAATTAATTTGCAACGAAATAATTGTGTTCAAAGTATTAAATGGATAAAAATCTGGTCAGCCAATCAATACCAGCCACGTGGCAGTTTACATGGTGTTGAGTTTTCTCAACACCTCTCTCCTCCAACACACATTCAACACTCCACTAAACACCCCATTGCACTTGATTTTGTGGTGTTGAGTTTCATTAAACCAACCATTGTAAATGGTCTAAGAAAAAAGTAGTAATTTTTTAATTATTGAATGGCATGTAGTAATTAACATTGTGGTAAAGCTTTTAATTTTGTTTTATAACAAGGGATCAACATCACATTAAGCATATTATGAAAGCTTTGTCTTGTTGAACCTTCAGAATGAGACAACCTTGAGTAAAGACTTAGATGGTCATTGCTCTTTGCAGTTGCACCTTAGTGGTGCTCATCCAATTTGGTGAAAAATTATAATTTTTAAAATCCGAAACTTAACTTTCAAACGTACGTAAAATGTAATATCAGTCAATTTTTAGACCTAAGTCAAGAAAAAAAACTGAAACAATTCCAAAATTAATCTCTATATTTTTTTTCGAAAGTTAATATTTATATTTTTATGGAGGTTGATATCCGATCAAGATTAATTTAGATAATTGTGTTAGACCTTATCTCTTCTTTTTTCATTTACTTAGAATTTAAAACAAAATTCGTGAGCAAACTCAATTTTCATCATTTTTGAAGCTTTCTCGTTACTTCTATTGTATTGCATTCAACCGAGAATATCAATCCGTTTCTACTCCACTCCATTCAATCGAAAATCGACGATTTCTCACGTTCACTAAGTTTTTCACTTTCTTTCTTTTTTTGTTTGTTTTGTGATGCATTAGTTTGAAGTTTTTTTTTTTGACAGAAACAAACTTAACGACTTTCATTCCTTAAACAAAGATCAATACAAAGAGGTACCATATTAAAGAAATTACGCCTAGACCAAGAATTCGCCGCCTTAGCTAAATTATGGGCGACCGAATTCGCTTGGCGCTTAATGAACTCACTACAAAAAAAAAGCCTCAGTAGTGACGTGAATATCACGCCACAAACCAAAAAAACACATCACAAACGAATATTTGCGAAGTGAAAATTCACGTCGCAGGAGGCAAGGTGGCAACTTTTAGTGACGTGATTTTCACTTCACTATTTAGTGAAGTGAAAATCACGTCGCAAAATTTGGGTTATAGATTAATGCATATTCAGTCAGAGCAGGCGTAGCAGCGTTTGGGTCAGAAAAGCATCTTTAGTTGCGACATGATTTACATGTCACTACTTAGTGACCTGGCCATCACGTCACTAAATTTGCCTAGGAGTAAATGAAAAGCGCATTTAATGTCTAATGTTGCCACGTGATTTTCATGTCACTACTTAGTGACATGGAAATCACGTCACTAATATTTTTTTTTGAGTGAAGATCCATTTTGGTCCCTCACAAATATTACACAAGTCAAATTAGTCCTTCACAATAAAATAGACCCAATTTAATCCCTTATAAAATTTAACCGGATCATATAAGTCCTTCTGTTAATATTTTTTTCAAACCGGTTTTTTTCTAGTTTTAAACCGTGACTGGATTGCCACGTTGGATTTTTTTTTATTTTCATTTTTTAAATTTTTATTTTTAATTTCATTTTTAAACAATTATAAATTAATAATATCAAAAAGGCAAAATTGTTTCTTATAAGGAGTTGTACTCAGGCCCATGTGGTTAATCTTAAACAATTCTAAATTTAAAATAAAAAATACAAAATTTGTATCAATATGGTCTCGAACCTAAGTCTCTTCAGATTAAATGACAGTCAATTTAATAAAATAGAAATTGATTTGTCTATTTGTAAATGATAGTCACTTTACTAACAATAGAAATTGATTTGTCTAGTTGTTATTGATAGTCACTTTACTAACCGTAGAAATTGATTTGTCTAGCTATAAATGATAATTACTTTATTAACAATAAAAATTGATTTATCTAGTTGTAAATGATAGTCACTTTACTAACAATAGAAATTGATTTGTCTTGTTGTAGATAATAGTCACTTTACTAACAATAGAAATTGATTTTCTTAGTTGTAAATGATAGTCACTTTATTAACGATAGAAATTGATTTGTCTAGTTGTAAAGTGAAAATCATTTAACTTGAAGGGGCTTGGATTTGAGACCTCATAGATAAAAATTTATGTATAAAATTTGTTAATATTAGTAAAAATCATGAAAATTACTTATTTAAAAATTACTTTATAAGAAATAATTTTAGCTTTTTTGATATTATTCATTGATAACTGTTTAAAAATGAAATTAAAAATAAAAATTAATTTAGCATTTAAAAAATAAAAAATAAAAAAATCCAACGTGTCAGTCCAGTCACGGTTTAAAAGTATGAAAAGAACTCGTTTAGAAGTAGGAAAAAACCGATTTGAGAAAAATATTAGCAGAAAGACTAATATGATCCGGTTAAATTTTGTAAGGGATTAAGTTGGGTCAATTTTTTTGGGAGGGACTAATTTGACTCGCGTAATATTTGTGAGGGACCAAAATGGGTCTTCACTCTTTTTTTTTTGTTGCAAATAACCAAATATATATATATATATATATATATATAATTAAATTAATAAACTAAGTATATTAAAATTTATAAAATTTATAAATTAATTCAATAAACTAAATATAAATCTAATATTAAAATTAAGAAAGTAAAATTATAAATCTAATATTACTAAATAATGTAATTATAATTTAATTAATAGTTTACACAAATTCAAAATTAAAAGTTATAACAACAAAATAAAAACTAAACTAAATCAACAATCAATCCGGGTCGGGAAACTCATCCTCATTTAGATTTTCCTGATCAGTCGGCGCAGAACCCCCCATATTTTGGTTTCCACCAAAGGATTGCATAAATTGTCGCATTTGTGCCTCCATATCCGATTGTCTTTTTGCCATGACCTCCATTTCCCGCTGATGCTCACTCCGCATTGCCATCATTTGGGCCTCCATTTGGGCTTTCAATGGCGCTTCACGTTCCGCCGCCTCACGCCTCACCTCATTTATCGCCAATTGTCTTACAGTGTCTCTCCGTTCATCTATTAAAGTTACAGGAAGTGAACCTCTTTCCCCATCGAGAACTCTTTGATATAGAGTTCTATCATCAGATCTCAAGGTGCCTGCCAAATTTCCACCACCAAAAAAACACACGTTAGGCCCCTTGCCGCCAATGACTTTACTCCAAAGATAAAAATCTACATCTGGATGAAGCGGCTCTCCCGGTCTTGGAGTATACCGAGGATTAGCAGTCAGAAATTGTACAAGCAATGCCTGATAATCATCCTACACATACAAAAAAAAAGTTAAATATAATTTAGTTGCCACATGAATTTCACGCCACAAATTTAGTTGCCACATGATTTTCACGCCACAACATGTCACATGCCACATGAAAATTATAACACATACATTCTACCTGTCAGAATTAATTAATAAATCAGAATAATAATACCGATTTAATTCATACATTATAACACATACATTCTACCTGTCGGAATTAATTAATAAATCAGAATAATAATCCCGATTTAATTCATACAATATAACACATACATTCTAACTTTGATCACCAATTTGATTCATATATATCAACACTTTATCGGCACTTCACAATCACCACTAAATACATCACAATTCATCGCTTAAAGAAATACCGATAGCTTAAAAAAATAATACGGATAGCTTAACCAAATATAATACCCAACTTAACCAAATAATACCGATAGCTTAACCAAATATAATACGGATAGCTTAACCAAATATAATACCCAACTTTAACCAAATAATACCGATAGCTTAACCAAATATAATACGGATAGCTTAACCAAATATAATACTCAACTTAACCAAATAATACCGATAGCTTAACCAAATATAATACCGATAACTTAACCAAATATAATACCCAACTTAACCAAATAATACCGATAGCTTAACCAAATAGAATACCGATAACTTAACCAAATATAATACCCAACTTAACCAAATAATACTGATAACTTAACCAAATATAATACCGATATCTTAACCAAATAATACAGATAGCTTAAAAAAATAATACCGATAGCTTAAATAACTTACCATAGCTTTTTGTGTACGACTGTCAACAAAAGCTCCTGTTTTCTTTTTCCGAGTCCTCGCAACCAGCTCGGTCATAAGTGGAGGTCTATTTAATTCCTTAGTCTAAATAACAAAATAAACTATAATTAATAATATCAATTATTAATTGAAATTATAACTTTAAGAAGTGGTAATAATTATTACCATGCGACGAACATGCTCAGCAGTGCTTATACTTCCAACAGCATTAAGGCAACCACCCTTTTCAGATGGTCTCATCTTCTTTGCATTTTCAGATTTGGCCGCAAACTCATCACTCTCCGAATATTTAAGTTCCCGAAAGATTTCTTCTCCTATCCAACTAGGACGGATGCCATGAAGTTCCCAACGCTTTCTAACACGTCGTAGCATGTCAGAAAGTCGTCTTGCAGTTCTGCCATAATAATTTTTTTTAATCTGTCTTTCTTTCATTGGTTCCCACACACATTTTTCCTGCAATAAAAGTAGATAAAATAAAAGTTAGATAATTGTAGTGAAAAAGTTATTTAAATAACAATAACTTAAACAATAAATTAAGTATACCTGAAAATGCGTAAACCAATGTTCTCTATCATCGCCCTTAACATCTTTAAAAGTCTTTATAAGTTTTTTTATAATTCTGCTGAATTATATAACTTATAACTTTGGCAGCAGTCCGACTCGGCGTGAATCTAAACAACATTAATTGAATTAGCATTAATTATAAAGTTATAAAAAATGGAAACGTATACTTAAATAAAAATTGATAAATAAGAAACTTACGAGCTTCCTTCTGGCCTAATAAAAAATCTCCCGTCAATGATATGAATCTGACTCGGGTCATCATCCCCTCGAAGATCGCTCCCATCCAACTGATCATCCGCAGTCTCATCCTCCGCCTGATCATCATCCTGTGGGGGCACATGTGTCTGCTGGAAGGATGGGGGCACATGTGTCTGCTGGAAGGATGGGTAACCAGGTGGTGGTGGGGTAATAAAAGACGGACTGTCATATGGATACTGAGAGGAGAGTAGTGGCAGAAAACCCTGAGTACTGGCCATGGACATACGATTAACCTGACTCTGCGGGGGAGGACACGTGGCCAACTGAGGTGACTGACATACTACTACTCGTGGGCGTTGGTGCTTCTTCTTACCACTATCATCAGCTACACCCTTACCTTTATCAAGTCGGGGTGGCATTTTACCTATTTATAAAGATTACACAATTAATATAAATATATTCAGCAAATGGTTCACTAATTAAAATTATAAAAATATAATCTCAACAACTGGTTGTCATTAACACATTCAATACATAGTTCATTAAGTGAAATTATAAAAATACATTTTCAACAACACATATTCATTATTCTAAATCTTCGTGCTCGTCATCCACATCATTCTCATCATTTGATGTGATATTATCCTCAGATGCAATATCTTCATGCTCTTCATCCAATATAGACGAATCAACTAGATGTCCTTCAACCATTGTATCAGACAAACTTGTAGTTTGTTCATCTGCAACCACATCATTAATTTGTTCCACTTCATCAACTTGGAAAGCAAGATCTTCTTCCACTAGACCGTCAGATTCAATATGACCCATTGGTTTTGTTTTTATGACAACACACCACCCTCGTTTACGTGGCACAAATGAAGGATAAGGAACATAGTAAACTTGCCTAACAATATGTGACATTATGAAAGGGTCATACTCTTTGTACCTCCGGTCCATTTGAATCTCAACAGTACCATATGTCCTATCTATTTTTGTGCCTCTAGTTGGATCATACCATTCACAATAAAACAAGACAACTTTATTTTCCGAGTCCAAGTAAGTGTACACCAACTCATAGATATGTTTGACAAAACCATAGAAGTCATCTTCACCACCATCTGTAACTCCTTTCACAAAAACACCACTGTTTATGGTCTTTTTCCCTTCAGTCCATGTATGAGTTTGAAATTTATATCCATTCACGAAGTATATGTGCCATTCAATTGCGCTTTGAATAGGGCCTTGCGACAAGTTTCTCAAATGGAGTATTTCGGGAGTCGGTGCAACAATTCTATACATTCTCTCCTTAAACCATGCTGGGAATTGAGCATGGATGACACCAGATGTTGATTGTACACCGGTAGTATGAAAATAGGTGTTGTTGAATTCCCTAAAAAGAAACACATTATAAGTTTCAGAGTAATGAGTTTTATGATTGTAAAGAAAATTAAAAGTTAGGGGTATGTATACTTACTCAAGAAATGGTTTAACTTCAACGCAGTTGATCAAAACATGAACATGGGCAGATTGCATTTCTTGTTGGGTCAACCAATGCACACCCTTTTTTCCAGATGGACGGCCTGGAAGCCCGAAGACCGATAAAGTGAATTGACTCCTTTCACTAACATTGACAGGATTTCAAATGATTCTTGGAGTTAACATCAAATGCTTGAAATAGTGACTGCAAAAATGTGATGTTTCTCGATGCAAGTAATGTGCACATATCGATCCTTCAACTCTAGCCTTATTTTTCACTGATCGTTTTGAATCACCCATGAACCTTTCAAACGGATACATCCACCTATATTGAACAGGTCCTCCAAGATAAGCTTCATAGGCGAGATGCACAGGTAAATGTTCCATGGAGTCCAAAAAACCAGGCGGAAATACTTGTTCCAACTTGCATAGAATGACTGGAATATTTCGATCCAACTTAATGACGTCATCTACTTTTAAAGCTGAAGCACAAATATCTCTGAAAAATTGACTAATTTCAGTCAGTGGATTAAGCACATGTTTAGGTAGAGAACCAAATGCAATTGGTAGCAATTGTTCCATAAAAACATGGCAATCATGACTTTTCATACCATGCAACTTCCCAGTGTTGGCGTCAGCACACCTTGCTAAATTTGAAGAATAGCCGTCGGGCATTCTCAATTCTTTTAACCATCGACAAACCGCTTTACCTTCTTGGGAGGTCAGACTGAAACAAGCCTTCGGTTTCAATAATTTCCCATTTGGTTGAGGCTTCAACTCCAACTCTTTTCGATTGCACCATTTTTCCATGTCATGTCTAGCCTTCTCATTATCTTTCGTATTGTCTTTAACATCCATCACAGTGTTAAATACATTATCAAAAAAATTCTTCTCAATATGCATAACATCTAGATTATGGCGCAACAAATTATCTTTCCAATATGGAAGATCCCAAAATATACTTCTCTTTGTCCAATTGTGATCGACCCCATATCCTTCAATTCTACATGCCTTTCCAGTATCTGTAATTTTTGGTAGCCCACAAACTTTGTCCCATACAGCACCTGGTGACAATCGGGGCGGAGGCATATCTGTTACCTGTTTGTCTTTTATGAAATTTGTCTTGTTCTTTCTATACGGATGATTTTTTGGTAGAAATCTGCGGTGACAGTCAAATCACGAGCTTTCCCCCCCTTTATCCAACGTAAACGCCTTTGTCTCTTTCATACAATGCGGGCAACCCATTCTGCCATGTGTACCCCAACCAGACAACATGCCATATGCTGGAAAGTCGTTGATGGTCCACATCAAGGCAGCTCGCATAGTAAAATTTTGTTTACGTGATATTGTCATACCCTAATTTTTGACCCCCCTGAGATGACATATCTTCAGGATTTTCATCAAGTCAAAGCAAGTACCCAGAGCAGCCTGACATTCAATCGAGGGTGTTCAAAGACAAGAAAGCTCAGGCAAAGGATCAATCAATACAAAGACTAGTCTCTAATACAATCATGGGGCTCAAAAACTTCACTTTTCTCATCTATGATTGATTAGACATCCAGTCATATGAGTACAGGTTTACTCAGGTCACCAGACTAGGGTTTTGAGCCTATCAAGGACTAAAATCAGGGATCACTTTTGGGAAACCCTAAAAAGCCCCAGGGAACCATTCAAAGACATCAATCATCTTCAAATAACTCATATGACAAGATCCACTGGACATTACACCTCAATTCAAAGTCTACAGTCATTATTTTCACATGGTCGACAAATTAGGGTTTTGACCTAATTCACCAAGATGGTTGACTTCTGATCAGGGCATGGATCCAAAACTCAAGACATGATTCAAGAGTCTCTACTACCTCCATATAATCCATTTATATCATCCATTTGGGGAGAAGATCTTGTTTCTACACAAAAGCCCAAAAATTCACTTTGTCAGGAAAAAGTCAACTGTGAAGGATCATCATTGACTTTTAAGGTTTTTGGTCAAAAAATGACTTTCAAAGATCAATATCATCAATATATGGATGTCAAAGTCATTTGGACAAAGAAATTCAAAGAAATTCATCAAAGAGCGAAAAGTCGGGAATTAGGGTTTTTGAGGGCATGGTGAGATCTCAAAATTTCACCTACACAACTCAAAAAACTTCCAACATGAAAGTTGTAGATCTTGCCAAATAAAACAACATCTTACAAGGGAACTTTTTTCAAAAGATCAACCATTTATGAAGTTTTGGAAATTTTGAAGTTTAGGTCATAAACACTTAGAAATTTTTCTAAGTGTTTTAACCTAGTTTTCTTCCAACTTTGGCCTCATTTTTCACAAATTTCCCAAAGGATTCTGAAGAAGACATAAACTAATGATTTAAAGTAGATGTTTAGGGCTTTCCAAATTGTGTTCAACCTTCTCCAAATTCAATTTGAGCTAAGAGTTATGCTTGTTCAAAGTTGGCCTCATGAAGTAAAATTATAGGTCATGTGCAAATTGGACTTTGCAAATTTTGTGCAAATAACCTCTCTTATGGATGCTACACGACCCATAACACATCTGAAACCATGCCATACATCCATTTTCATCATTGCATAAGGATTAGAGAAGATTCCAAAAACAAAGGCATGTGATTATGTAATGATTGCATTTTTGAATTTATGACAAATTGGTGATTCATCAAAGGAATCTTCTCCCAACCAATTGGAGCTCATTTCTGCAGCAATTTGGTCCCCTAAGATCAAGCAAAACCGATGGCTAGGGAGTGGTATCAAAGAGCTCATCATTGCACTTGGGATATTCTTTGAATTTCTTCATGGCTAAGAAACCAAACTCACTACACTAAGCAAGCTTACCATGCTCAATTACTCTGAATCAATTGCCTATAAATAGAGGCCTCTTTCTCATTCAGAAAACACACCAAAGCAACCATATTACTTGCTTTCTCTTTCTCTTCTCTTGTTCATTGTTTTTCAAAGTTCTTTGGCAAGAAGAATCGATTTCTTCAAACCAGAGCTTATCTTTGGGAAGTGAGCATTCTAACATCTCAAGGGAGGTCATTTGAGGTGATCCAAGCACCTGGATCACTTCTGTAGGTGGAGGAACACCATTGTTGCTCTCACTTTGGAGCATCTGCAGTTGGAGGTCCATGGAGTGATTCAGAAGGTTTCAAGGCAAGCCAATCATCCAGACACACTCCTCAGGTCATAGTGAAGCTAACCAGATGGCTGCAGCTCATCTGTAACTCGAGAATCAACACCCTCCATGTTCACTTGAAGCTGAAATCGAGGGAGGTCCATAGAACAATTCAGGAGGTTTGAGGTCATTACAAGCATTCAGTTAGCATCACTGAGCCACAAGGAAGCTTTTGGGATCATTCATACAAGCCCAGTTGCTCTCAATCATCCTCACGACCTTCAGTTTCAGAGGTAAGTTTCTGAACTCCCTCTCTTTAATTTAAGTACTCTTTGTGAAATAGCTCGATTCTATCTTGTTCAGCATCATCAGAGGATTGAAAACCCTCTATCATCATCCATTTATCTTTCAGTATAGTCATTTAATTTAATTTTGAAATTTTAGGGTTCTTCACGATTTCTGGTAAATTAGTTAGATGTAGTTAATGATAGTTCATGTTAGTTACATATTTAGAATCGTGAGTGAATTTAGAGCAAGTTTCATGTTTACATCATTGCAAATGGTTGAGAAACGAGTGAGTTCAGAAATTCAAAATCATGGAGCTTGAGGTTGAAGACGAAGATGGTGGTGGCGCGTAAATTTGAATTCTCAGGGGAGAGTTTATTTTATTTTGAATGGTATGCGTGTTATTAACGACTGAACAACTTGCCCTAGTGGCCACACATGCGCTCTTAGTCTCCTCATGCCACAAGTCTGGGGTTCGAATCCTCCTCGCCCCAGACTTTTTGTTCCTTTTATTTTTTCATGGTTTTACTACTTGTTTGAAAATATAATGAATTGAATGCAAGTTACTAACACTGAGCGCGCGCTGGCCCAGTGGTTTGGTTTTGGGTATGTGACCTAAAGGGCGTGAGTTCAACCCCTCTAGGTGACAAAATCATATTTTTTATCACTTTTCACACTAAATTTCCTCACAACTTCACACAATTATTTAACCTATCAAATTAAATCATTTTCACTTCATTTTTCACACACTTGTTATTTAATATACCTATTTTATGTATAATCAAAAAAATCATAAAAATATTATTTAATTCATATATTTTTATTAGGTATAAAATAGTATGTTTTAAGTGTTTTATTAAATACTTTAAATATATGTTTCCATTTTGTTTTAACCTAATTATTTGTGTGAATAATTTTATGATAAAACCCTAATTGTTTAGGTCTTAATTAAGTAAAAATCTTTATTTTTACTTTAATTAAGTTGACTTTTGTCAATTCTCAAAACTGTTTTCAATCTCTGATTAAATCAAATGATTAAGGTTTTCAAACAACAAAACCTTGTATCATTCCAAACCATTTTCAAATTGCTTTTACACCAGTACTGCAAAGTACTGGGCCTCTAATAGAGTGTAAGTCCCAAACACCTTCTCTTCTTAGCTTGTTTTCAAAACTGTATTTTCAAAATCTTCCTTCTGTTTTCAAAACATTCTTCTGGTATTTGAAGGGCATTATTCCCGGTGAAACTCTTCAGATACCTATGTGACCTTTGTCCATCTTCACTTCTTCTGTTTTCAAAAAACATTAACTGTTTATCATATATATTCAACTGTTATCAACAAAACAACAAAAATACTGTCGAGGCTCTGTACATACTTCTTCAATGGCCTCCACTCCATCCAGGTTAGGCTTTACAAGCTTTCAATTTACAGTCTTTGTTTAAATTACTGTCAAATATAAACTGTGCATATATTAGTTTAGAACTGCGTTTGAGTATAAACCTTAGGACAGTTAAACTATATATATATTATAGGAATATGACCTAGGATTGAGAATGTCTTCCCGGTGAAGGCTCTTTCCTAATCAGAGATCTGTAGTTCAAACCCCCAAGATGAATTATTCCCGGTGAAACATCTTGGCAAAAACCTTAGAATCCAAAAATAATAGGACACATCCACCCAAAAAGGAATTATTCCCGGTGAAACCTCTTACCCATTTGCTTAGAGCCAAAATAAGTTCAAAACTACATAGCTTCCTCTTGTGCTATAACAAGGACCCTCGATTAGCCTCCTCTTGGGCTTTGTACAAGGACCCACAGGCTTCTTAAAAGCATTTCCAGCTTCCTCTTGAGCTTGTATACAAGGACCCATCAGGTTTCTTATAAACATAGGAACAGGTCTTTAGTCACCTTTTAGCCTACCCTGGTGAGTTTCTTCCAATTTAAACCAGACTTTAAACAAGCTAAGTTTGTCTCAATTTCACATTGAGTACATTTTTGGAATGAGAGACATGGACAGTCTCTGTCACCCTTATCATCATCAATCTTCCTTAGCAGAGTCTAGGATCCATGTTTGATCATACTCAGCATTGAGTCAGCCTTCATCTTGGGCTTTAAACAAGAAGTCTCCACTAGATAATCTTTCTGCCATTCATTTTAATGTCAATCCCCTGGAAAGGGTTAGCCTCCAACATCTGTCTAAAATGTCAAAATCCCTGGAAAGGGTTAGCTTCCACACATTCCTTCATTTTAATGTCAATCCCCTGGAAAGGGTTAGCCTCCAAAGTCAATTAATAAAAATGTCAAAATAAATAAAGATTCATTTCTCTTAGGAGATAATTTCCCCAAAAGAGTCAGAACCCCTGGAAAGGGTCAGCCTCCAAAAAACATGATAAAGTCAATCTTTTAACAGACAAATTCACCAGCTGAGTCAAAATCCCTGGAAAGGGTTAGCTTCCAAATAAAAACAGTCTTTTAATAAATAAAACCTCCTCAGTAGAGTCAAAACCAACAAAAACAGTTAGCCTCAACCTTGGGCTTCATACAAGGCACCCAAACAATAAAACTCCCCTGTCAAGAGTCAGCCTCAACCTTGGGCATTGTACAAGGCAGATAATAGAGTCGTCCCAGTGAGTCCTTCATCACTCAGTAGCCACAACCTTGGGCTTTGTACAAGGCAGAAAATAATGTTTTCCCTAGCTAGAGTCAGCCACAACCTTGGGCTTTGTACAAGGCACATAAAATAGAGTCATTCACTCAATTATCCTCAACAGTTAGCCACAACCTTGGGCTTTGTACAAGGCACACAAATAGAGTCTCCCTAAATAGAGTCAGCCTCAATTCTGGGCTTTGTACAGAACACTAAAATACCCTGTAATTAATCCCCAGTGGAGTCATCTCCAGAGTCAATAGTATTAATTAATCAATCAAAAAGCCTCAAGCTTGGGCCTCATACAAGCCAGCTAAATTCAAATATTTTATACAGTAGATAGACATAGCTTATCTCTATAGAGAGATATTTTTACTACTCTACCACATTCAAACAAACAAACATTTCAATTTCAATTTTAATCAAGTCTCCCATTTAGGACTCTGAAAGACATGCTCTGGCACATCCCCAGACTTGTACACTTTCCCTAATTTGGACGAGCATCTTTCTTTCATTTAAGAGGCATCTGACTGGCATACTTGCATACACACAAGTAAGGTCCCCCTCTTGAATGAAATGAATTCAGTTATTCTGTCACTCTTTCAAAATGTTTGTGGTAGAATAGTACAAATACCTCTCTGTAGAGATAATTTCATGTCTCTTTACTGTAAACAGAGATTTAATTCCAAGCTTCAACCTTGAGCTTCAAGCAAGGCACCAAAAACAATTAATTTCCCTAGTTAGTTCCCCGAACTACATTAAGCTCTGACTTCCACTAGGGATATGTAGGCATGAGGTTCACAAGGAATCTCAGCGAGCTAATAAAATACCAAAAATAGTCAGTTTGTCTGTCTGTCTGTCTTTTAAAATCAATTCAATTCTCTCTCCTAACACAAAGGAGAAACTTTCCCAATCATTAGCAGCAAACACAATCACAATGACACAGAGAAGGTTCCTGTAGAGTACTACAGATATGTAGGGTGTTTAAACACTTCCCTATGTATAACCGACCTCCCGGACTCCAGAATTTCTAGTCTAGGTGAACTCCCCACACTTAGCAAACTCCTAGGGTTTAGTTGAGATCTTTTTTTCCCTTTCCTACTCGTAGGACAAATAAGAAAGTTCGTGTGATATCGTAGGAAGAACTGAAATAAAATTCATCCCACCACGGGCGCATTCTCCTTCCAAATTTCGCGTGAAGGGTTTAGCGTGCCGTCCTCCCAAGTGAAACGGGGAGGTAAAAGAAAACGACACCACAGAAAAATGGCGACTCTGCTGGGGATATAAGTGTTAAAAACCTTGGTTTTTCATCCAAACCAATGGTTGACCTGTTGCTGGTCCAGCCCCAATGAGGAATTAGGGATGCCAAATTCCCCCTCAAACAAGAGAGGTCCTGCCTAACCTCTGTGTCATATCATGTGTTTGTTGCATATATATTTGTTTATTTTGTTTATTCTGTATCGGGAAAGGGCTTGATTCCCCCTTGTGGTGAGAAATCCTATACCCGGATTTGAGTGCAACATAAGATAGGATGGAGGATGTCTTCCCGGTGAAGGCCCTCTAATCTTGGTTTCCAAGTCTACTCTTGGGATTTGCCTGGCTGGTTGTGATTAACTGCGCCACTGCATTCCGAGACTGATTTGTACCAGGAGGACCTAGAAACACATTAACCCCACTTAAAGCCTTTTTTAGGACGTAGAGCGGTGATTACGAAAGTAATTGTCACGCAGATACTACACTCAGAGAAAACTCTCTTATAGATACCAATCAACGTATCTTTAAGGTTGAGCAAAAACTCTGAGACCCCTAGAACCCGTTCTACAGGTACAAAAATCCTTATCCTTAGTTTACCATTGGGGCGGGGATTGCGTTTTGACTTCATGACCACTATACCCTTCAACGCCATGTTTGTTTAAAAACTCTTGTGTGTGCATTCATGCATTCATGCATCATTCATTAATAAACAACTAAAAACAACAAAAAGAGTCTTTTTCGAGTCGTTTTTCAAGGAAACTAAATAAACGAACGTTTTGAACTCCATAGAAAGAGAGAAACGGAGAAAGGACTTAAGGATCTATACCATGGATTATGGGAGAAAGAGAGCTAGGAAATACACCTTCAAGATTCCCCAGGTCGAGGAACTGGGAAAGCTCGGAAAACTGGTGGTCAACCCCCAGACTTTCAAGGAGAAGTATGGAAAACTTCTGCCTTTGCTCAATACCAACATTGTGGATGGGATCCTTCCCACCTTGGTACAGTTTTACGATCCAACGTATCACTGCTTCACCTTTCCAGATTATCAGCTCATGCCTACGTTAGAGGAGTACTCTCGTCTGATTGGAATACCCGTGTACGCGCAAGATCCGTACTCCGGTTTGGAAAAGAATCCTGATGACGTTATCATTGCTGCAACTACTCCTTTGAACGTAGTCGACATCAGAACTCATACGGTGAGTAGAGGAGGAATTCAAGGATTGCCCTCCAAATTCCTGTTTGATCAAGCTCGGTACTTCGTCAGCATCCAAGATATGAGCGCATTTGAGGAAGTCTTGGCTTTGCTTATCTACGGATTGTTTTTGTTTCCTAACATTAACGATTTCGTCGACATCAACGCAATTAAGATCTTCTTAATTGGAAATCCAGTTCCAACCTTGCTTGCGGATGCTTATCACTCTGTGCATTCAAGAAACCTGCAGCGAGGAGGATTAATCACATGCTGCGTACCGTTGTTATACGAATGGTTCGTTTCGCACCTGCCGAAGTCTAGCACTTTCTGGAACATGAGGGATGGCCTTTACTGGTCACAGAAAATCATGTCTCTCACTCATACAGACATTGATTGGTGTAGTCCTGACAACGACGAAACCAAGATCATCTTCAGTTGCGGAAATTTTCCCAACGTACCCCTTATTGGAACTAAGGGAGGAATTAGTTACAATCCAGCTTTAGCCCGTCGTCAATACGGCTATCCTATGAAAAACATTCCAAGTAACATCCAATTGGAGGGTCTGTTCTTCAAGAACATTGACGATCACGGCAACATGCTGAAGAAAGAAATTGTCCAAGCCTGGCGTTTTGTACACAGCAAAGGAAGAAGATTGTTAGGAAAACATCTTTGCATCTCCCTGGATCCTTACCTTCAATGGGTACGCGTCAGAGCATTCAAGCTCAGGATGCCATATCAACATCAAGAACCTATTCCCCTAAGGGAACCAATTTACCTCTTCTCCACCGATGTTGAAAAACTGCAAGCGGCATTAAACAAGGTATGCCAAGAAAGGAATGCTTGGAGGAACAAGTATCGAATTGTCAACACGGAAAATGTTGAAATTCAGAACATCCTAAGAAGGAAGGATGAGTTACTTGAAGTACTCGATCGACAAGTGACACAAACGTCACTTTCTCATCATATCCCTCCTGCTTCCTGGATCATCGATCAGCTCACGTCAGAGAACGCTCAGCTCAAGAAACAGAAGAAGATGTTAGAACGTGAAGTCGGCTCTTCATCAAAGTTTTAGAGTCCTTTCTCTCAGTTTCTCTGTATTTCCATTTTCAAAGTGTGTAAAAAACGGCGTTTTCGCTTAATTAATAAAAGTTTGATGTTTCATAACGTAATTATGGTGTTTCCTTGAAAAATAAATAACTTAATTGCATATCATACATCGCTTTAATCGTACGCACTGACACGAGAATTGTCGCGGATCTAATAGTCACTTTCCTTTCTCCAGAAAGAGAGGAGGAGAAGGAGGTGAACCAAGACTTTCAAGCTGTCTCATCCATACAACACTCGTTCAAGTCGCAAGAAAAGAATGGAAGACTTTGAGCAAGAGAATGAAGAACTCAGGGAAGAGATTAATACTCTCAAAGGTACTGTTGAAAGACTCAATAGTATGGTAGAAGCCCTGGTAGTTGCGCAAAATCGACCAACGCCAGAAGAACCACAAAGGACTGTGGTTTCCGAGATTGTTTCTACTCCTATTCCTCAGTATACCATGCCGCCTGATCGACCTTGGGGCATGCCGTATAACTTTACTCCAGAAGGTTACATACCTCCAGCTTCTGAAGCTCCAAAAGTCACCATGGATATGCGTCCACCGGAGGGTTACAAACCTCTGGAAATTGAAGTTCCAAGAGCAACGGCAATGGGTTTCGCACAACAGAATGCTGAGATTCCAAGATCTGCTGTCATGGCTTCTCCACAGCCCATTATGCATACTTTTCCCCCGCAGGGCGGACAAGTATATCATCACGCTCCAAGTGAGGATGCTGGCGTGTATGAAAGATTGGACGAGTTCCAAAAACAGTTTCTGCAAATGCAGAAGGAACTCAAGACCCTCCGAGGACAAGATCTATTTGGAAAGAATGCTGCAGACCTCTGTCTGGTTCCAAATGTTAAGATTCCTCACAAATTCAAAGTACCAGAATTCGAGAAGTATAAAGGGAATTCATGCCCACAAAGTCATCTCGTAATGTACGCTCGAAGAATGTCAACTCAGACTGATAATCAACAATTGCTCATTCATTATTTTCAAGACAGCCTGACTGGTGCTGCACTCAAATGGTACATGAACTTGGACAGTTCAGAGATTCGTACTTTTCGAGACCTTGGTGTGGTGTCGTTTTCTTTTACCTCCCCGTTTCACTTGGGAGGACGGCACGCTAAACCCTTCACGCGAAATTTGGAAGGAGAATGCGCCCGTGGTGGGATGAATTTTATTTCAGTTCTTCCTACGATATCACACGAACTTTCTTATTTGTCCTACGAGTAGGAAAGGGGAAAAAAGATCTCAACTAAACCCTAGGAGTTTGCTAAGTGTGGGGATTTACACCTAGACTAGAAATTCTGGAGTCCGGGGGGTCGGTTATACATAGGGAAGTGTTTAAACACGCTACATATCTGTAGTACTCTACAGGAACCTTCTCTGTGTCATTGTGTTTGTGTTTATTGCTATGATTGGGAAAGTTTCTCCTTTGTGTTAGGAGAAGGAATTGATTTGATTTGAAAAGACAGACAGACAGACAGACTGACTATTTTTGGTATTTTATTAGCTCGCTGAGATTCCTTGTGAACCTCATGCCTACATATCCCTAGTGGAAGTCAGAGCTTAATGTAGTTCGGGGAACTAACTAGGGAAAATGATTGTTTTTTGGTGCCTTGCTTGAAGCTCAAGGTTAAAGCTTGGAATTAAATCTCTGTTTACAGTAAAGAGACATGAAATCATCTCTACAGAGAGGTATTTGTACTATTCTACCACAAACATTTAAAAGTGTGACAGAATAACTGAATTCATTTCATTCAAGAGGGGGACCTTACTTGTGTGTGTGCAAGTATGCCAGTCAGATGCCTCTTAAATGAAAGAAAGGTGCTCATCCAAATTAGGGAAAGTGTACAAGTCTGGGGATGTGCCAGAGCATGTCTTTCAGAGTCCTAAATGGGAGACTTTGATTGAAATTGAAATTGAAATGTTTGTTTGTTTGAATGTGGTAGAGTAGTAAAAATATCTCTTTATAGAGATAAGCTATGTCTATCTACTGTATGAAAGATTTGACTTTAGCTGGCTTGTATGAGGCCCAAGCTTGAGGCTTTTTGATTGATTAATTAATATTATTTGACTCTGGGAGATGACTCTACTGAGGGTTAATTACAGGGTATTTTTGTGTTCTGTACAAAGCCCAGAATTGAGGCTGACTCTGCTTGAGGAGACTCTATTTATGTGCCTTGTACAAAGCCCAAGGTTGTGGCTGACTGTTGCTAGGGAAAACATTATTTTCTGCCTTGTACAAAGCCCAAGGTTGTGGCGGACTCTTAAATGAATTAAGTATGGATGACTATATGGGGAAAGATCCTAAGTGTTAGGAATCTTTGACACATGAAAAATATGGTTTATCTGCCTTGTACAAAGCCCAAGGTTGTGGCTACTGAGTGATGAAGGACTCACTGGGGAGACTCTATTATCTGCCTTGTACAATGCCCAAGGTTGAGGCTGACTCTTGACAGGGGAGTTTTATTGTTTGGGTGCCTTGTATGAAGCCCAAGGTTGAGGCTAACTGTTTTTGTTGGTTTTGACTCTATTGAGGAGATTTTATCTATTAAAAGACTGTTTTTTGATGGAAGCTAACCCTTTCCAGGGATTTTGACTCAGCTGGAGAAATTGTTTGCTAAAAGACTGACTTTTATCATGTTTTTTTTTTGGAAGCTAACCCTTTCCAGGGATTTTGACTCTTTTGGGGAAATTATCTCCTAAGAGAATGAAATCTATTTATTTTTTTTGACATTTATTAATTGACTTTGGAGGCTAACCCTTTCCAGGGGTTTTTATTGAAATGATGGATTGATTTTAATTGACTATGGAGGCTAACCCTTTCCAGGGATTTTTATTGAAATGAAGGAATGTGTGGAAGCTAACCCTTTCCAGGGATTTTTATGATTGAAAAGTGGATGGCAGAAAGATTATCTAGTGGAGACTCTTTGTTTAAAGCCCAAGATGAAGGCTGACTCGATGCTGAGGATGACCAAAACATAGATCCTAGACTCTACTAAGGAGGATTGATGAAGATAAGGGTGACAGAGACTGTCCATGTCTCTCATTCCAAAAATGTACTCAATGTGAGATTGAGACAAACTTAGCTTGTTTTAAGTCTGGTTTAAATTGGAAGAAACTCACCAGGGTAGGCTAAAAGGTGACTAAAGACCTGTTCCTATGTTTATAAGAAACCTGATGGGTCCTTGTATACAAGCTCAAGAGGAAGCTGGAAATGCTTTTAAGAAGCCTGTGGGTCCTTGTACAAAGCCCAAGAGGAGGCTAATCGAGGGTCCTTGTTTTAGCACAAGAGAAAGCTATGTAGTTTTGAACTTATTTTGGCTCTAAGCAAATGGGTAAGAGGTTTCACCGGGAATAATTCCTCTTTGGGTGGATGTGTCCTATTACTTTTGGATTCTAAGGTTTTTGCCAAGATGTTTCACCGGGAATAATTCATCTTGGGGGTTTGAACTACAGATCTCTAATTAGGAAAGAGCCTTCACCGGGAAGACATTCTCAATCCTAGGTCATATTCCTATAATATATATATAGTTTAACTGTCCTAAGGTTTATACTCAAACGTAGTTCCAAACTAATATATGCACAGTTTATATTTGACAGTAATTTAAATAAAGACTGTAAATTGAAAGCTTGTAAAGCCTAACCTGGATGGAGTGGAGGCCATTGAAGAAGTATGTACAGAGCCTCAACAGTAATTTTTGTTGTTTTTGTTGATAACAGTTGAATGTATATGATAAACAGTTAATGGTTTTTGAAAAACAGAAGAAGTGAAGATGGACAAAGGTCACATAGGTATCTGAAGAGTTTCACCGGGAATAATGCCCTTCAAATACCAGAAGAATGTTTTTGAAAACAGAAAGAAGATTTTGAAAATACAGTTTTGAAAACAAGCTAAGAAGAGAAGATTTTTGGGACTTACACTCTATTAGAGGCCCAGTACTTTACAGTACTGGTTACAAAAGCAAATTGAAAAATATTTACTGTTTATGAAAACAGTTGAAGAAAAGATTGAAATGATATAAGGTTTTGTTGTTTGAAAACCTTAATCGTCTGTTTAATCGGAGATTGAAAACAATTTTGTAGATTGACAAAAGTCAACTTAATTAAGGCAAAGATGAAATCTATACCTAATTAAGACCTAAATAAATAGGGTTTTTATCATAACATTATTCACAAAGTAATTAGGTTAAAACAAAATGAATATATATATTTTAAAGTATTTAAGAAAACATACTATTTTAAACCTAATTAAAATACATGAAATAAATAATATTTTTATGATTTTTTGGATTATTTATAAAATATATATATTAATCAACAAGTGTTTAAAAAATGAAGTCAAAATGAATTAATTTGATAAGTTAAATAATTGGTTAAAGTTGTGAAGGAATTAAGTTAGAAAAGTGATAAAAAAAATAGGTTTTGGCCCTAGCAAGGCTTGAACTCACGCCCTTATAGCCACACACTCAAAACAACACCACTGAGCCAAACGCCAGTTGGTGACTATAACACGCGCGCATTTGGTTTTGTTTTAAAACAAGTTAGAAAAATCTGAAAAAAAAATAAAAGGATGAAAAAGTCTGGGGCGAGGGGGATTCGAACCCCAGACTTGTGGCATGATGATACTAAGGGCGCATGTGTGGCCACTAGGGCAAGTTGTTTAGTCGTTAACAAAACGCATACCATTCAAAATAAAATAAAACCTACCCTGAGATTTCAAATTTGCGCGCCACCACCATCTTCGTCTTCAACCTCAAGCTCTCCATTTTTGGATTTCTGAACTCACTCGTTTCTCAACCATTTGTCATGATGTAAACACGAAACTTGCTCTAATTTCTCTCACGATTCTAAATATGTAACTAACATGAACTATCATTAACTACATCTAACTAATTTATCAGAAATCGTGAAGAACCCTAAAATTTCAAAATCAAATTAAATGACTATACTGAAAGATAAATGGATGATGATAGAGGGTTTTCAATCCTCTGATGATGCTGAACAAGATAGAATCGAGCTATTTCACAAAAGGTACTTAAATTAGAGAGGTGAAGTTCAGAAACTTACCTCTGAAAATGGAGATCGTGAGGATGATTGAGAGCACCTGGGTTTGAATGAATGATCTCAATAGCTTCCCTGAGACTCAATGATGCTAACTGGATGCTTATTGTAGCCTGAATCCTTCTGAATTGTTCTATGGACCTCCCTCGATTTGAGCTTCAAGTGGACATGGAGGTTGTTGAATCCTGAGTTACTGATGAGCTGCAGCCATCTGGTTAGCTTCACTATGACCTGAGGAGTGTGTCTGGATGATTGGCTTGCCTTGAAACCTTCTGAATCACTCCATGGACCTCCAACTGCAAGTGCTCCAAAGTGAGAGCAACAATGGTGTTCCTCCACCTACAGAAGTGATCCAGGTGCTTGGATCACCTCAAATGACCTCCCTTGAGATGTTAGAATGCTCACTTCCCAAAGATAAGCTTTGGTTTGAAGAAATCGATTCTTCTTGCCAAAGAACTTTGAAAAACAATGAACAAGAGGAGAGAAGGAGAAAGCAAGTAATATGGTTGCTTTGGTGTGTTTTTGAATGAGGAATGCATCTGTATTTATAGGCAAATGGATCAGTATAGCTGCAGAGGAGTGAGCTTCCTTAGTGAAGTTGATTTGCTTTCTTAGCCATGAAGGAATTTTGCAAATATCTCTTATGCAATGATGAGAATTTTGATTCCATTTGATCAATCCCCTAGCCCTCGATTTTGCTTGATCTTAGGGGACAATTCTGAGCCAGAAATGAGCTCTAATTGGTTGGTGAGAAGATTCCTTGGGTGATTCATCAATTTGCCATAAATTCACAAATGTAATCATTACATAATCACATGTTCTTGTTTTTTAGAATCTTCTTCAATCCTTATGGCATGGTGAAAATGAATGCATGGCATGGTTTCAGATGTGTTATGGGTCGTGTAGCATCCATAAGAGAGGTTATTTGCACAAAATTTGCAAAGTCCAAAAGTGTCCATGACCTATAATTTTACTTCATGAGGCCAACTTTGAACAAGCATAACTCCTAGCTCAAATTGAATTTGGAGAAGGTTGAACACAATTTGGAAATCCCTAAACATCTACTTCAAATCATTAGTTTATGTCTTCTTCAGAATCATTTAGGAAATTTGTGAAAAATGAGCCTAAAGTTGGATGAAAACTAGGTTAAAACACTTAGAAAAATTTCTAAGTGTTTATGACCTAAACTTCAAAATTTCCAAAACTTCATAAATGGTTGATCTTTTGAAAAAAGTTCCTTTGTAAGATGTTGTTTTATTTTGCAAGATCTACAACTTTCATGTTGGAAGTTTTTTTTGTTGTGTAGGTGAAATTTTGAGATCTCACCATGCCTTCAAAAACCCTAATTCCCGACTTTTCGCTCCTTGATGAATTTCTTTGAATTTCTTTGGCCAAATGACTTTGACATCCATATATTGATGATATTGATCTTTGAAAGTCATTTTTTGACCAAAAACCTTAAAAGTCAATGATGATCCTTCACAGTTGACTTTTTCTGACAAAGTGAATTTTTTGGGCTTTTGTGAAGAAACAAGATCTTCTCCTCAAATGAATGATGTAAATGGATTATATGGAGGTAGTAGAGATCCTTGAATCATGTCTTGAGTTTTGGATTCATGCCCTGATTCAGAAGTCAACTATCTTGGTGAATTAGGTCAAAACCCTAATTTGTCGACCATGTGAAAATAATGACTGTAGACTTTGAATTGAAGTGTGATGTCCAGTAGACCTTGTAATATGAGTTTTTTGAAGATGATTGATGTCTTTGAATGACCCTCTGAGGTTTTTTTAGGGTTTCCCAAATGTGATCCCTGATTTCAGTCCTTGATAGGCTCAGAACCCTAGTCAGGCGACCTGAGTAAACCTGTACTCATATGACTGGATGTCTAATCAATCATAGATGAGAAAAGTGAAGTCTTTGAGCCTCATGATTGTATTAGGGACAAATCCTTGTATTGATTGATCCTTTGCCTGAGCTTTCTTGTCTTTGAGCATCCTCGATTAGGTACCAGATGGAGAAATGACTGCTCTGGGAACTTGTCTTGACCTGATGAAAAATCCTGAAGATATGTCATCTCAGGGGGGTCAAAAATTAGGGTATGACACTTGGAGAGGCCTTCGTCAAACAGTATAAGTACAATCTGGATATGGCTCCCGACAGAGATCAACTCCGGGCCATGACTCAAAAGGATAGAGAAAGCTTCAAGGAATACGCTCAGAGATGGCGTGAAGTTGCTGCTCAAATTTGTCCACCACTTGAAGAGAAAGAAATGACAAAAATCTATCTCAAAACTTTGAGTCCATTTTACTACGGACGAATGGTTGCAAGTGCACCAAGTGACTTTACCGAGATGGTAAACATGGGTGTGCGTTTAGAAGAAGCAGTTCGAGAAGGACGCTTGAACAAAGAACCAGAATCTTCTGTTGGTCCAAGGAAGTATGGAAGTTCTTTCCAGAAGAAAAAGGATCAAGATGTTAGCAATGTCTTGCACAAAATCAAGAAGAAATTCCAACCTCAAGTTGCAACAATAACTCCGGTTGTTAACTCAGCGCCAGCTTATCAACCTCAGGTCTCGCAACAACAAATTCAACAAAGGTCGCAGCAACCTCAGCAGCAGGTTCGACCTCCAAATTACAACAATCGGGCTCCAAGGTATCCTGCCTTTGACCCCATACCAATGCCGTATGCAGAATTGTTTCCAACATTACTGGCAAAAGGACTCATTCAGACGAGGAGTCCTCCAAATCCTACAAACAGTTCCTCACCATGGTATAAGGCTGACCAATCTTGTCCCTATCATCAGGGGGCACCAGGTCACAATGTTGAGAACTGTTTCTCTTTCAAGATTGACGTCCAACGATTAGTGAAGAGCGGAATGCTATCCTTCAAAGATACTAATCCAAACGTCCAAGCAAATCCTTTGCCGCAGCATAAAGAAGCTTCAGTAAATCTGATAGACCAACACCCCAATGTCATTCAAATCTACGACATTCGTCAGATAGGGGAAAATCTTGTCAAGATGCACGCTAAACAAGCTGGGTACGGTCATGTACCACCTCACAACTACTTCACATGTGAAATTTGTCCAAAGAATAATCAAGGATGTGCCATAGTTCAAGCTGCATTACAAGAACAAATGGACTTGGGATGGATTCAACATATCCGAGTCAGAACTGAACATGACATCAACATGGTTCAAGGATGTCCAGGAGAATACAAAATCTACAAAGTTGAAGACCTTGAAGGATCAGTAGTCAGGTTCCACAAAACTTTAAATGGACTTGCCTACTTTGGAACAGATTTCCACGCTTACAGTAGATGCAGAATCTGCCGAAGAGATTCACAAGGATGTTTGCGTGTTCGCAACGACATTCAAAAGCTGATGGATGACAATACCATTACTGTTCTGGCCAACAGAGAAGATGATGAAGTCTTTACCGTATCTCCTCAAATTAATCAAGTTGAACCTATGCAAGTTAAGTATGATAGCAGGAAGACAGCAGTTGCACCGCTAGTCATCTACTTACCAGGTCCTGTACCGTATGAGTCCAGCAAGGCTATACCATACAAGTACAACGCTACATTCATTGAAAATGGTAAGGAAATACCATTACCGTCTGTTGTCAACATTGCTGATGTTAGTCGAGTCACCAGAAGTGGACGAGTCTTCAACAGAACGACAGAAAATGTGGAGAAACCTTCGGAGGAAGTACCACATAGGCAAGACGATCATCCGACCAATGCTGTTCAAGCGAAAAAAAAATGATGAGATCTTGAAGTTAATCCAGAGGAGTGAATACAACATTGTAGATCAATTACTACATACTCCGTCTAGGATTTCTGTTCTTTCCCTACTATTGAGTTCTGAAGCTCATAGGGAAGCTCTACAGAAAGTTTTGGAACAAGCTTTCGTAGAACCAAGTGTTACAATAAGTCAATTCAACAACATCGTTGCCAACATCTCCGCGGGAACTAGCCTAAGTTTCTGTGACGAAGATCTTCCTGAAGAAGGAGTGGACCACAATCTTCCACTTCACATCTCAGTTGGCTGCATGGGTGATACACTCACAGGAGTCCTAATAGACAATGGATCCTCTCTCAACGTCATGCCTAAATCAACATTATCAAGATTATCTTTCGAAGATTACCCTCTAAGAAAAAGTCATGTCATCGTCAAAGCCTTTGATGGATCAAGGAAGTCAGTTTTCGGAGAAGTAGATCTTCCCATAACTATTGGACCTCAGACGTTCAAAATCACTTTCCCAGTTATGGATATTCCAGCACAATACAGTTGTTTGCTAGGTCGCCCATGGATTCATGAAGCTGGGGCAATTACTTCAACACTTCATCAGAAACTGAAGTTCATAAGAAATAACAAATTGGTAACCGTATGTGGAGAACGAGCTCTGATCGTCAGTAACCTATCATCATTCTCCGACATAGAACCAAAAGAAGTTGTTGGAACTAAATTCCAAGCACTTTCCTTAGACAAAGGAAAGGAGAAAGCAGCGTCTATCTCTTCATACAAAGATGCAATCCAAGTTGTAAAAGATGGCACTACCAGTGGTTGGGGGCACATTAATATTCCTACCAACAACAAGAATAGAACAGGAATTGGATTCTTTCCGACATCATCAAGAGCTATCCCAGGGATTGAGGTAGTTCTCCCTATTCAAGAAACTTTCTGCAGTGGAGGTTTTCTTCAACCTGTTCAACAAACAGTCAATACCATCGGTACGGAAAACACCGATGAAGAGGAATGGTTATCCTATCTTCACAAAGCAGGATACATCTCCCTATCAGAATCTGAACCACTTTGCTGTTATCCAAATGAAGAATCTGAAAGTAAGACTCAACCAAGCAGTGATGAAGTTACTGACAGCTTCACCACCAGAAGTCATGGTTCATCAGAAGAAGTTCCTCCCATCCCCGAAGAGACTTGGGATACATTAGGAGAACCAAGCGGAAAATTCGACTACATGGTGAAATACTCCGCTCCTGAAAGTTCAAGAATCTCTCTTGAAGATATTGTTCCAACTGGATGGAACAATGATTTTGAGTACCTCTCTCAGCCAAAAGAGATGTATAACCCTTGCTATTCTGCATCACCTACTGGTGAAGTCATCATTGAGGATTATATCCCCAAGTCACCTTCCGAGGCTAAGGATCTAGAGTTCACATATCTAGTCAATGCCATCTTGGGAGAAGAGCAAGACCAAAATACAGAAGAGGATGATCTCGAAAGTGTCTCCGACAACGAGTCTCTCCATTCAGAAGATTGGAAGTTTCCTCAAAAGAAAAACTGACATACTCCACTCGGAAATGGGTATGCTCACACCGCTCAGTCTGCTGAAGTAGAAGAAGATCGTCTGAGTGTTGCAAAGACAGTGGTTGGTAAATCAAGACCTACCACAGGCCAACTTAAGCCTAAGGTTCCAGATTACTTAGTGCACAATGGGGTTCGCCACTACTGGACAGCTGTTGAAGTTTCAACTGTTGTTCGCACTCCTAAGTAGGAACTTTCACCGTTATTTTGTCCTCTCACCATAGCCCAGGGTGAAGAGATGTTTCATAGGGCTTTGCATTTTACTATTTCTTAGTTAAATGTCCCTCTTTGCTTCGCCCAAAGCAATAGAGTTTTGTTTTATAGGGTCTTTGTTTCAAGAAATGACTGTCCATAAATAAAAATGTCATTCTGTTCCTTCGTTTAGTTTTTCCTTTTCTTTTTTTCGGAAATTGGTAATCCTAAAAAACACCCTTAAAAAAAAAAAAAAACATCAAATATTCCATTAACTGCATACACCGAGTCTTCCCTCGTTGTCTAAATAAAACTTATCACACATATGCAGATTAATCATAAAATACCCCGTTGAAACATGCGACCGTATGACTTCTCCAAGCTTTGAGTTTCCTGTATTCGAGGCAGAGGAAGAAGAAGACGAAGAAATATCAAAGGAAATTTCACGGTTACTTCAACAAAAGGAAGAGGCCATTCAGCCATACAATGAGCCTCTAGAGATCATTAACCTTGGTTCCGATGGAAACAAAAAAGAGGTTAAGATTGGAGCTTCGCTCAGTTCAGAGATCAGAGAGAGTTTGATACAGCTGCTCAAAGAATTCTCAGATGTCTTCGCTTGGTCTTATCAAGATATGCCAGGGTTGGATACCAGTATAGTGGAGCATCACTTGCCATTAAAAGCAGAATGCCCTCCGGTCAAGCAAAAATTAAGAAGAACTCATCCGGAGATGGCCATGAAAATCAAAGAGGAAGTTCAAAAGCAGATCAACGCAGGTTTCCTCGTCACTTCAGACGGAAAAGTCTGCATGTGCGTCGACTACAGAGATTTCAACAAAGCTAGCCCTAAGGATGATTTTCCTTTACCACATATTGATATGTTGGTAGACAGTACAACAAAATCCAAAGTTTTCTCATTCATGGACGGATTTTCAGGATACAACCAAATCAAAATGGCACCTGAAGACATGGAAAAAACAGCTTTCATTACCCCCTGGGGCACGTTCTGCTACCGTGTTATGCCTTTTGGACTAAAGAACGCGGGGGCAACTTATCAAAGAGCTATGACTACGCTTTTCCACGACATGATGCATAAGGAAGTGGAAGTCTATGTGGACGACATGATTGCCAAATCAGAAAATGAAGAAGATCACATACAGAATCTGACAAAGTTATTTCAACGCTTACGGAAGTTTCAGCTTCGCCTGAACCCCAACAAGTGTACCTTTGGTGTCTATTCAGGAAAACTCCTTGGTTTCATCGTCAGCAAACGAGGAATTGAAGTAGATCCAGACAAAGTCAAGGCAATTCAAGAAATGCCTTCGCCCAGAACCGAGAAACAAGTTAGAGGATTTCTTGGACGTCTGAATTACATCTCGAGATTCATACATCTCATGACAGCAACTTGTGCTCCTATTTTCAAACTTCTACGGAAAAATCAAAGTTGCGTCTGGACAGACGATTGTCAGAAAGCGTTCGACAGCATTAAGGAATATCTGCTCGAACCACCCATCTTGTCTCCTCCAGTGGAAGGAAGACCTTTGATAATGTACTTAACCGTCTTAGAAGACTCCATGGGTTGTGTCCTTGGACAGCAAGATGAGACAAAAAGAAAAGAGCATGCCATTTACTACCTGAGCAAGAAATTCACTGACTGTGAATCCCGCTACTCCATGCTCGAGAAGACGTGTTGTGCTTTGGCCTGGGCTGCCAAGCGTCTCCGCCAGTACATGATTCGACATACTACTTGTTTGATCTCTCATATGGATCCAATCAAGTACATCTTTGAGAAGCCTGCTTTAACCGGGAGAATTGCCCGTTGGCAGATGTTGTTATCAGAATATGACATTGAGTATCACGCACAGAAAGCCGTGAAAGGAAGCATTCTAGCGGAGCACCTGGCTCACCACCCACTCAATGGTCACGAATCAAGCAGTTTCGACTTTCCGGACGAGGACGTCATGTACCTCAAAATGAAAGATTACGACGAGCCGCTACCAGACGAAGGACCTGAGATAGGATCCCAGTGGGGTTTAATCTTTGACGGAGCTGTCAATGCTTATGGACGAGGAATTGGGGCAATCATTGTTACACCTCAGGGTACTCATATTCCATTTACTGCCAGATTAACTTTCAAATGCACAAACAATGAGGCCGAATATGAAGCTTGCATCATGGGTCTCGAAGAAGCCATGGATCTAAGAATCAAACACTTGGATGTATATGGAGATTCTGCTCTGGTCATCAATCAAATCAAAGGAGAATGGGAAACACGCCAACCGGGGCTAATTCCTTACAAAGACTACGCGAGAAGATTATTACCATTCTTCGACAGGGTAGATTTTCATCACATTCCTCGTGAAGAAAACAACTTGGCTGATGCATTAGCCACACTCTCTTCCATGATTAGGATAAATCATTGGAATGACATTCCTCGGATCGATGTTATGCGCCTGGATAGGCCCGCTCATGTTTTCACAGTAGAAGCAATCATCGACGACAAACCGTGGTATCACGACATCAAGAACTTTCTTCAAAAGCAAGAGTACCCTCTTGGGGCGTCAAAGAAAGATAGAAAGACTTTGAGAAATTTAGCTTGTAGATTCTTCCTGAATGAAGATGTTCTGTACAAGAGAAACTTCGACATGGTTCTGCTCAGATGCGTTGACAGAAAAGAAGCAGAAATACTCATGAGAGAAATACATGAAGGTTCCTTTGGTACTCACACCAATGGACATACCATGACAAGGAAAATACTGAGAGCAGGATATTATTGGCTGACAATGGAGTCAGATTGTTACCAGTACGCAAAGAGGTGTCACAAATGCCAGATCTACGCCGATAGAATTCATGTGCCACCATCTCTTCTCAACATACTCTCTTCCCCTTGGCCTTTCTCCATGTGGGGAATCGACATGATTGGAATGATCGAACCAAAAGCGTCCAACGGACATCGCTTCATCTTGGTAGCTGTCGCGGGTCAGAAAATGATCGCCACGAAATTGTAACAAACAGAGTCGCCACCAAATTTTATTTATTCCAATGGGAAAGGGAAAATATTGATAAAACCCTTGGGAAATGAAAACAATGGATAAGTTGGTCTTCACAACCAAATTCGGGTTCGGGAGTCGGTTAAGCAAGGGGAAGGTATTAGCACCCCTTACCTCCATCGTACTCGATGGGACCCATTTAGTTGTTTCGCAATCGAGAGTTAGCTTAAGTCTACGTTTATTTCATTAAGAGAAAGAACATGTTTTTTAGGTTTTTATTATTGAGAAAAAAAGAAAATATTTTTTATTATTATGCTCGCCAAGACGTTTGTGTCTTGTGCCTACGTATTCCCAATGGGGAAAGTCAGAGCAATCGTAGTTCGGGGGTACGAAATTAGGTTTTTTTATTAGTGTGCTCGCCAAGACATTTGAGTCTTATGCCTACATATCTTCAATGGAAGAATCAGAGCGATTGTAGTTCGAAAGAACTACGAATTTGTTGATTAATTTTAGGATGGATGATTGCGGATGTTTAGTAAAGTATTTGAGCAAGGTGTTCACCCAGCGCGTGCTTTACCTAAGGTATTCAACCGGAGCGAGCCCCATTGTCACTTGTTGTCCTTGTTAATTAATTTTGGTTCGAAAGATCAGGGTATTCAAGAGGTGTGCACTTCTTGTCACAAGATCTTTCGGTTTGATTAAGTGTTTTAGATTCAAAAGATCAAGGTATTCAAGAGGTGTTCACCCCTTGTCACAGGATCTTTCGGTTTGATTAAGTGTTTTAGATCCAAAAAATCAAGGTATTCAAGAGGTGTGCACCCCTTGTCACTCAATCTCTTGGTTTGATTGATGTATTTTGATTCAAAGGATCAAGGTATTCAAGAGGTGTGCACTTCTTGTCACAGGATCACTTTGATTAATTAAAGAGTTTTGGTTCAAGAAAATCAAGGTATTCAAGAGGTGTGCACTTCTTGTCACTTGATTTCTCGATTTACTTAAGAAAGCATTTTATTGCTTGATTCAAAGGATCGAAGGTATTCAAGAGGTGTTCACCCCTTGTCACTTAATCACTTTGACTTAATTAATGTGTTTTGATTCAAAAGATCAAGGTATTCAAGAGGTGTTCACCCCTTGTCACAGGATCTCTTTCATTTGATTAAGAAAGTTTTTTATTGTTTGATTCAAAGGATCGAAGGTATTCAAGAGGTGTGCACTTCTTGTCACTTGATCACTTTGATTTTATTAATGTGTTTTAGTTTCAAAAGATCAGGGTATTCAAGAGGTGTGCACCCCTTGTCACAAGATCTTTCGATTTAATTAAAGAAAGGTTTAAAAAAAAAAGTGTTAATCCAAAAGAATCGAGGTATTCAAGAGGTGTTCACTTCTTGTCACTCGATCTTTCGATATGATTTAAAGAAAGTTTTAAAAGAAGAAACTCGACGTTGGATCGAGAAATTTATTGAAACGACTTGGCATTGGACCAAAGTTAATTGATTTTGGATGAAATTATTCTAATTTTTTTGGGATTTTAAAATAAGGAAAATAATATCTAAATTAAGAACATATTTTTGGTATTTTTTTAATATATAAATAAAAAAAACAAATCTAATAAATTGAATATTTTTTGAGCCTTTTTTTTTTATATGAAAATGAGGTTTAAAATAAAACATGTTTTTCTTGTGTTTTTGAATATTATGTGAACTAAAGTAAAATAACAAAACAAACAAATAACATGGACTGCAATAAAAACATGGGTGTGCAAAATGAAATAACGATGGGCTTTAGATTGGTTGGCCCAATATAATGAAGTTGATAATAAAAAAAACAAAAAAAAGACTACGGATCTGGGTTGGGTCGACCCAAGATCCATCCCTTTCTAAACTAGACAAATGGATTATTAAGAAAACCTAAAAGTGAAAAACGGCGCTCATTCTCAGCAAAACGAACATGCTCTTCCACTCAAACTCAACATCTCACGATTCTAAATTCTCCCTTACTCTCAGCTTACTCTCTCTGTCTCTCGTAACGCTCGCGATTTCTCTCTTTACATTCGCGATTCTCGCTCTTACATCATCAAGAACAACACAGCAACATTCAATCGCAAAACCAAAACCCTTGTCCCAACATAAATCCCTAAACCCCAAACATTATTTTCATTATGTTCATCAGAGTTGCAAGATTACATGATTAAAATATAGAAAGAAGAGATGATACCAGTATGCTACAACAACAAATCCGGAATTGAAATCGAAGAAGATGAATAGAGCCCAGGTATGTTGAGTCCTCCTTCGTCTCTTAACCTTTATACTTTTCTTCTGATTCCGTGATGCTTCTTCTCCCTTATGGATTTTCTGTGCGCTAGTGAATTAGGGTGAGGTTGAGTTTTTGCTGTGGATTGAATGCGAGGTTCAAGTTGGATGGTTCTGGGTTTGAGTGAAGGTTAAAGGTTATATGAATGAAGTCAGTATAGTGTGAATGAAGATTCAAGCAGAGCTTTTGAGAGTGTTTATTGAGTGATTCGTTTTTTTGGAAAGGTTATGGTTCGTCGGTTAGGTTATGAAGTGAGGTGAGTGAAAGTCAGTGTATGAAGGGTTGAAGGTTTTGGTAATGTTAGGGATCTGATGAGTTTTTGCAGGGATTTTTTAGAGTGATTGTTGGTGGTAGTGAAGCAGAGGTTTGAGGCTTTTTCTTGGTGGCTCCCTTTTTTGTCTGAATGGATGGCTGTTTATATAGAGGGGAGATTAGGGTTTTGATGAGAATTTTGGGAGGGAAATTGGGATCAATTTGAACAAATCTGATGCTCTGTTGTTATGTTTTTCTTGATGCAGGTTTGCTTTGGTTATTTGAGTGTAATTTTTGGATTGTTGTGTGTAGGTTGATGGAGCAGGTTTGAGCAGGCTGTCTGATGATGGAGCAGCATTTTGTTTTATGCAGGTTTGTACAAAGATGATAGTGATGGAGCAGCAAAAGCATGGGATTGCAACAATTTTCTTTTTTTTTCTTTTAGTGTAATGGGCCTTGTAACAATGTAATGTGCCTTATTATTTGTAATAATAATAAAAAGAAAGATATAACAAATATTTTATTATATGGCTTCTCTTTTAATCCTAATTCAAATTTGCAATAATAATTAAATAAATGATTTAATCATTAAGCCTATCTAAAAAGAATTTCAAAATAAGAAAAAATGCAAGCTAATCTATTGAAAAGTGAATAAAATATGCAATGATGAAGTTGAATTCAAAAAAATGCAAAAATCAAACTCAATATGTAAAAACATGATTGTGAATGATTTCAATACCAAAAATTAAAAGATTATTAATTAACATGATGATAAAACCATTGCGAATCTCGTACCAATTAGAAACGCAACATATGAAGTTGAAACCTATTCTAGATGCAAATAAATTGATATGCTAATGCAAATGGATCAGATGAAAAACTTAGGTCAAAATTTAGGGTGCGACAGATGCCCCTATTTAATTATCTTCAGTCACATAGCTTGAATGACTTTAGTCTTCAAGATATCAGTGACAGAAGGGAATTAAATATCAAAAGACCTGAATTTTGCCCCATGGTACGATGCGATGATATGTTATGCTTATGAATGCATGAGTTCTAAGGATATGAAGACAAAAAGTAAATTTGTGGGGATTGATAAAATGATTGATCAAAGAGTCCCAATGAGAACACTTGCTGGGAAAAGGCAATGGTGCCTAAAAAAATCATTCTCAACCAATGAGTTGATTCAAGGAAACGACCAACATCGACCAATGAGCTAATGTAGATAAACAACAATTCGTTATCAACCAATGAGTTGACTTTAAAAGACATAACTGACATCAACCAACGAGCTGATGAAAGTCGACACATCGCCCACGACCAATAAGTCGGGTACGATCAAAACAGGTAGACACCAACATTAACCAACGAGTAGATGAAGGTAAACAACAATTCATTATCAACCAATGAGTTGAAGAAAGACATAACTGACATCAACAATTGAGCTGATGAAGGTAAACAAACAATTCGTTATCAACTAATGAGTTGAAAAAGACAAAACTAACATCAACCACTAAGTTAATGTAGGTAAACAAACAATTCGTTATCAACCAATGAGTTGAAAAATACATAACTAACATCAACAATTGAGCTGATGAAGGTAAACAAACAATTCGTTATCAACCAATGAGTTGAAAAAATACATAACTAACATCAACAATTGAGCTGATGAAGGTAAACAAACAATTCGTTATCAACCAATGAGTTGAAGAAAGACATAACTGACATCAACCACTAAGTTAATGTAAGTAAACAACAATTCGTTATCAACCAATGAGTTGAAAAAAAACATAACTAACATCAACCACTAAGTTAATGTAAGTAAACAACAATTCGTTATCAACCAATGAGTTGAAAAAAAGACATAACTAACATCAACAATTGAGCTGATGAAGGTAAACAAACAATTCGTTATCAACTAATGAGTTGAAGAAAGACATAACTGACATCAACCACTAAGTTAATGTAGGTAAACAAACAATTCGTTATCAACCAATGAGTTGAAAAAAGACATAACTAACATCAACCAATGAGCTGATGAAAGTCGACACATTGTTCTCAACCAATGAGTTGAGTACAATTAAAACAGGAAACGCCAACATTAACCAACGAGTAGATGAAGGTAAACAACAATTCATTATCAACCAATGAGTTGAAAAAAGACATAACTAACATCAACCAATGAGCTGATGAAAGTCGACACATCGTGCACAACCAATGAGTTGAGTACGATTAAAACAGAAATAAAGTTGCCATCAACCCATGAGCTGATGAGGGTATGAAGAGATTGATTTCAACCAATGAGTTAACTTATATTAACCGAAAAAAAAAGACTGAAATTTCAACCAATGAGTTGAGGAAGTAAATGATAAATTTCAACCAATGGGCTGACAACGAGAGAAAGATTATTCTCAACCAATGATTTAATTAAAATGACAAGAGAATTGATGATTGATGTTAACCAATGGATTAGCTCAAAAAGATATTGATATCCTATGCATGCTTTGTGCTTATGTGTGAGATATTTTTGTTTTTTTCTTTTGTGCAAATTAATGCACGTATAATGATGTATGATGGTTGATCAATGCAAGTAATGAATTCACTGGATATTTGCCAATGGGCAATGCATTTTTTTTTGGGTATCCATGGTGGACCATGCTTGGTTTTCAATGGAAAAGACTGAGCAAGATTGAATTTTTGATTTAATGTTGTGGGAGATTGCCCCATGAATGGTATGCATGATTGATGAATGCATGCTATGAATGAAATTTATGGTTTGGAATATTTGAAGAGATGCCCCAGTGGAGGGCAATAGTTTTTTTTTTTATGAGGTGGAAAAAGTCTTTTGGTAGGAGTTTGTGCAAGCATAATTCCCGACACCAATTTTGAGTTTGAGAACTACTTGATATGGCATAGTCTGCTTGGACTGCTTGAAGGAAAGGTCTTGGCCTCGATTTGCCCCAGAATGCTGAGCCTCTGTAGAAATTTATTTCAACAAAGCTTTTGGATTCAAATTGATGATCCTGAGATGACATGCCCCAGTCCTTGGGAACTTTGAAATGAAACTGCCCCAGTGAAGGACTTCTAAAGTGATGTGATCTTGATGGTGCCATTTTAGGCTCTTCAAATGATTTCCATTGTTGGAACTTCCTTGATGGAAAGTGTTGATTTGCAAATGAAACTGTTCTATTCAAAATGGTAATTTTAATGCGACGTGCGTGCAAGTTTTGAAAACAAATCGTTTATTGAAATGAAATTGTGGTATACAATGGATAAATCCTAACGAGGATGCAATGGAAATTTGAGATTCAAGGCGTGAAAGATGATGTGATAGCGTGTTATCAAAACAAATGATTTAGCAAACAATTAGGAGTCAGGTTAACGCAACCTTGCTTTAGTATGCTTTCAAAAGAAACCTTGCTTCAATTAGGACTTTTGAAGGTTGCAACGTGGTCAGGTTCATGGTTTAAGAAACAAAAGATAAAGGCTCAAATTTTGATTTTAACCCACCCATTCTTCGTAATATACTTCAGTCCTAAGTTCAGTTAACTATCGACTTCCAAGAGTACTTGCATATGGTATTTGAGAACCAATGGATTCTAAGGTGGCTGTCACTTATTCTTCTTTGGAAGTCACACAAATTTCTCTTTTTTCTTTTGATAATGATAATGATCTTCTCACCTTTTTGTTACTTTTGTATCCCTAATTTTTGCCTAGGTCTCCTTTTTAGGTTTTGACTTAGCGGGATTTTCTTTGATTTTTTTTTGCTTGAACAACTTGTGTGACATTTGCACAATGATATGAGAATTTGAGAGTTGTGACAGCCATATTGATGTTTCAAGGGAAACAACTGTTTAAGCTTTGGATGTTCACTACTACTTCGACATTGTGTACGAAGAGAGGATACAATTGACTCTTTAATCAGGAATGGTTCCCATGAAATGACTCTCTTGAAAATCAGATGCATTAGTCATTTTAACTGAATAACTACCCTGCCCCAGGTTTTGATTCAGGGTTTTATTTTTATGCAAAAAGAAAACACCAACTTCTAAGGCTCAAATGGGTTAACGAGGGATTATCATCCTTATATCTCCAGTGTTTGGGGATTTGAAAGAATGCCTGTACATCATCAACAAAGTTTTATTTGAAAGCACACTGATGCAAAATGAGTATTCGTTTTTCGTCATTCTCCCTCTAATATTTGCTTAGACAAGAAAACTGATAAAGAAAATGAAATGGAAAAAAGCAATATATTTTTTTTTTGAATTTTTGTTTTTGTGTAAGTGGCAAGAAAATAAAGTAAGAGGGCATGTTATGATTAATTCAAAACAAATGCAATGCTCATTTCATTAAAATTACAATTAAGGATGACAAAGTTCAAATGCAACACAACACAATCCAAACAAGGATGAACTTTCTAGTCTGATAACTGGCTTTAGGCATGTCCTCAGTGTCTTGGCACCCTTCAGGGCATGGGGTTGTTAACCACATAGTGTGTCGAGGTTGAACCTTCTTAGTATTTAATTCTTTGAAGCATTTCCATGATATTGACCATGGATCTTCTGAATTCATTTTTCATCTCTTTGGAGTTCACTCAACATCTTCTGAGACATGCTTTAAGTCCAATACAGTGTCGGGTAATCAAACTTTCCTTGTGAATTGTGTTGGAGGATGAAAGGCATGAATGCCGGATTTTGGGAAATGCATGTTTAATGAATGCAAATGCATGATGATTGTTTATGCAAGAGTGATTCTTATGAGATGCGATGACATACATACATTATGAAATGCAATACAATGCTATAAAATAGATGGATGTAATCTGGAAAAACACAACCTAATGAGGAAGGCTCCTTATGATGGGATAGTTCAAAGTTCTTTACCCAACGATCCCCTCACATGATGGCTCTAAGATTTTTGATAGTAGAGATGTCTACATCACCATAGATGGAACGGGTTCTAAAGGTCCTTGGAGTTAACGACGAAGTCAGATTTTCGTCATGCGATGGGCTAGCCATCTTATGACAAATTTCATGAATAAGTCTCCTCCAAGTGGGGTTTTCGTATTAGCCATTCAAGGTGTTCACCTTGGGGACTAACACTACACAACCACCTCCTAACTTATGTTTCTCTCTTGTTTTTCCAAGCTCGGGTTGAGAGCTTCGCTCAAAAAGTAATACTCCCAAATCCCACAAGTGAATAAGCAAGATAAAGGAAATATATACATGAAATAAATAAAAAAGTAGACAAAGCTAACAAATGAAATAAACAACAACTAAATTAGGGTGGACATACCTTATCCCCAGCAGAGTCGCCAGCTGTCGCGGGTCAGAAAATGATCGCCACGAAATTGTAACAAACAGAGTCGCCACCAAATTTTATTTATTCCAATGGGAAAGGGAAAATATTGATAAAACCCTTGGGAAATGAAAACAATGGATAAGTTGGTCTTCACAACCAAATTCGGGTTCGGGAGTCGGTTAAGCAAGGGGAAGGTATTAGCACCCCTTACCTCCATCGTACTCGATGGGACCCATTTAGTTGTTTCGCAATCGAGAGTTAGCTTAAGTCTACGTTTATTTCATTAAGAGAAAGAACATGTTTTTTAGGTTTTTATTATTGAGAAAAAAAGAAAATATTTTTTATTATTATGCTCGCCAAGACGTTTGTGTCTTGTGCCTACGTATTCCCAATGGGGAAAGTCAGAGCAATCGTAGTTCGGGGGTACGAAATTAGGTTTTTTTATTAGTGTGCTCGCCAAGACATTTGAGTCTTATGCCTACATATCTTCAATGGAAGAATCAGAGCGATTGTAGTTCGAAAGAACTACGAATTTGTTGATTAATTTTAGGATGGATGATTGCGGATGTTTAGTAAAGTATTTGAGCAAGGTGTTCACCCAGCGCGTGCTTTACCTAAGGTATTCAACCGGAGCGAGCCCCATTGTCACTTGTTGTCCTTGTTAATTAATTTTGGTTCGAAAGATCAGGGTATTCAAGAGGTGTGCACTTCTTGTCACAAGATCTTTCGGTTTGATTAAGTGTTTTAGATTCAAAAGATCAAGGTATTCAAGAGGTGTTCACCCCTTGTCACAGGATCTTTCGGTTTGATTAAGTGTTTTAGATCCAAAAAATCAAGGTATTCAAGAGGTGTGCACCCCTTGTCACTCAATCTCTTGGTTTGATTGATGTATTTTGATTCAAAGGATCAAGGTATTCAAGAGGTGTGCACTTCTTGTCACAGGATCACTTTGATTAATTAAAGAGTTTTGGTTCAAGAAAATCAAGGTATTCAAGAGGTGTGCACTTCTTGTCACTTGATTTCTCGATTTACTTAAGAAAGCATTTTATTGCTTGATTCAAAGGATCGAAGGTATTCAAGAGGTGTTCACCCCTTGTCACTTAATCACTTTGACTTAATTAATGTGTTTTGATTCAAAAGATCAAGGTATTCAAGAGGTGTTCACCCCTTGTCACAGGATCTCTTTCATTTGATTAAGAAAGTTTTTTATTGTTTGATTCAAAGGATCGAAGGTATTCAAGAGGTGTGCACTTCTTGTCACTTGATCACTTTGATTTTATTAATGTGTTTTAGTTTCAAAAGATCAGGGTATTCAAGAGGTGTGCACCCCTTGTCACAAGATCTTTCGATTTAATTAAAGAAAGGTTTAAAAAAAAAAGTGTTAATCCAAAAGAATCGAGGTATTCAAGAGGTGTTCACTTCTTGTCACTCGATCTTTCGATATGATTTAAAGAAAGTTTTAAAAGAAGAAACTCGACGTTGGATCGAGAAATTTATTGAAACGACTTGGCATTGGACCAAAGTTAATTGATTTTGGATGAAATTATTCTAATTTTTTTGGGATTTTAAAATAAGGAAAATAATATCTAAATTAAGAACATATTTTTGGTATTTTTTTAATATATAAATAAAAAAAACAAATCTAATAAATTGAATATTTTTTGAGCCTTTTTTTTTTATATGAAAATGAGGTTTAAAATAAAACATGTTTTTCTTGTGTTTTTGAATATTATGTGAACTAAAGTAAAATAACAAAACAAACAAATAACATGGACTGCAATAAAAACATGGGTGTGCAAAATGAAATAACGATGGGCTTTAGATTGGTTGGCCCAATATAATGAAGTTGATAATAAAAAAAACAAAAAAAAGACTACGGATCTGGGTTGGGTCGACCCAAGATCCATCCCTTTCTAAACTAGACAAATGGATTATTAAGAAAACCTAAAAGTGAAAAACGGCGCTCATTCTCAGCAAAACGAACATGCTCTTCCACTCAAACTCAACATCTCACGATTCTAAATTCTCCCTTACTCTCAGCTTACTCTCTCTGTCTCTCGTAACGCTCGCGATTTCTCTCTTTACATTCGCGATTCTCGCTCTTACATCATCAAGAACAACACAGCAACATTCAATCGCAAAACCAAAACCTTTGTCCCAACATAAATCCCTAAACCCCAAACATTATTTTCATTATGTTCATCAGAGTTGCAAGATTACATGATTAAAATATAGAAAGAAGAGATGATACCAGTATGCTACAACAACAAATCCGGAATTGAAATCGAAGAAGATGAATAGAGCCCAGGTATGTTGAGTCCTCCTTCGTCTCTTAACCTTTATACTTTTCTTCTGATTCCGTGATGCTTCTTCTCCCTTATGGATTTTCTGTGCGCTAGTGAGTTAGGGTGAGGTTGAGTTTTTGCTGTGGATTGAATGCGAGGTTCAAGTTGGATGGTTCTGGGTTTGAGTGAAGGTTAAAGGTTATATGAATGAAGTCAGTATAGTGTGAATGAAGATTCAAGCAGAGCTTTTGAGAGTGTTTATTGAGTGATTCGTTTTTTTGGAAAGGTTATGGTTCGTCGGTTAGGTTATGAAGTGAGGTGAGTGAAAGTCAGTGTATGAAGGGTTGAAGGTTTTGGTAATGTTAGGGATCTGATGAGTTTTTGCAGGGATTTTTTAGAGTGATTGTTGGTGGTAGTGAAGCAGAGGTTTGAGGCTTTTTCTTGGTGGCTCCCTTTTTTGTCTGAATGGATGGCTGTTTATATAGAGGGGAGATTAGGGTTTTGATGAGAATTTTGGGAGGGAAATTGGGATCAATTTGAACAAATCTGATGCTCTGTTGTTATGTTTTTCTTGATGCAGGTTTGCTTTGGTTATTTGAGTGTAATTTTTGGATTGTTGTGTGTAGGTTGATGGAGCAGGTTTGAGCAGGCTGTCTGATGATGGAGCAGCATTTTGTTTTATGCAGGTTTGTACAAAGATGATAGTGATGGAGCAGCAAAAGCATGGGATTGCAACAATTTTCTTTTTTTTTTCTTTTAGTGTAATGGGCCTTGTAACAATGTAATGTGCCTTATTATTTGTAATAATAATAAAAAGAAAGATATAACAAATATTTTATTATATGGCTTCTCTTTTAATCCTAATTCAAATTTGCAATAATAATTAAATAAATGATTTAATCATTAAGCCTATCTAAAAAGAATTTCAAAATAAGAAAAAATGCAAGCTAATCTATTGAAAAGTGAATAAAATATGCAATGATGAAGTTGAATTCAAAAAAATGCAAAAATCAAACTCAATATGTAAAAACATGATTGTGAATGATTTCAATACCAAAAATTAAAAGATTATTAATTAACATGATGATAAAACCATTGCGAATCTCGTACCAATTAGAAACGCAACATATGAAGTTGAAACCTATTCTAGATGCAAATAAATTGATATGCTAATGCAAATGGATCAGATGAAAAACTTAGGTCAAAATTTAGGGTGCGACAGTAGCCATAGACTATTTTACCAAATGGGTTGAAGCAGCTTCATATGCAAACATTACAAGACAGGTTGTCGTCAGGTTTATCAAGAATCACATCATCTGTCGCTACGGCATTCCTAGCAAGATAATCACTGACAATGGGTCAAATTTGAATAACAAAATGATGAAGGAGCTTTGTGAAGAATTCAAGATCGAACATCACAACTCATCTCCTTACAGACCAAAGATGAATGGAGCTGTAGAAGCAGCTAACAAAAACATCAAGAAAATCATTCAGAAGATGGTCATCACTTACAAAGATTGGCATGAAATGCTCCCGTTTGCTCTTCACGGTTACCGTACATCAGTACGTACTTCGACTGGGGCAACTCCTTTCTCCCTTGTATATGGCATGGAGGCAGTCCTACCTATAGAGGTTGAGATTCCATCAATGAGAGTTTTGATGGAGGCAAAATTAACAGAAGCCGAGTGGTGTCAAAGCAGATTCGATGAATTGAACTTAATCGAAGAAAAGCGCATGACAGCTTTATGCCACGGACAGCTATATCAACAAAGAATGAAGAAAGCTTTCGACAAAAAGGTTCGACCTCGCACAATCAAAGAAGGCGACCTTGTACTCAAAAAGATTCAATCTTTTCTCACAGATTCGAGAGGGAAATGGACTCCCAATTATGACGGCCCCTACGTGGTCAAGAGAGCTTTCTCAGGAGGAGCCTTAATACTCACGACTATGGATGGAGAAGAATTCACCCGTCCTGTGAACGTCGACGCAGTCAAGAAATACTTTGCCTAAATAATTAAAAGAACAGCTCGCTAAGTCGAAAACTCGCAAAGAGCGGCTTAGGCAAAAAAGAGCGTCTCGGTGAATCGAAAACCCGAAAGGGCGATTCAGGCAAAAATTAGAGACATAAAAAATAATAATCAATCCCGGTAAACTTAAAACCCGAAAGGGGTAGTTTACGCAAAAGTTAGGGATATATGGCAAGTAACTGTGTTCAGGACAAACTTGATCATTCAAAATCCATAGCGGAGTATTCATCAGCAGTAGGTCATCTTCTACGAAGCACGAATACAGCGCAACTCGGAGTGGAAGGGAGAGATAACGGTCGTCACGTTTCATCGTAGCCCTTTTCCCGAAAATTACCAATTTCCAACTTTGTAAATGCTCCATGGAATCAAGCATTTGGCTGATTACCATTCCATATATAATAATTTGAGCCTTGTGCTTTTCCTTTGCAATCTAGTCTTATTCAGTTTCTTGAAATGCATTTTAAGTTTAAACAGTCATTTTCTTGAAACAAATGTTTTCATAAAATAAAAATGAATTTACTTGCAAAAATAAAGGTGAAATTTCTTTCTAAGGTTTGCAAACAGTAGGAAGAATGCGAACAGTTGCTCCGAGAACGGTTGAGACTCCGGGAACCAATATTTCCCCATGAGGTCGCTTTGCGAACATCTCCCGATGACGGATCTTTACTTCAATTCATATTACTTACTTCGGACAGCGGACGACTGGTAACCAGATATTCCCAACAGAGTTCGAACTCCAAGAAGAGGACATCTTCTGATCAACAAGAATTCAAGTCGTATCCTTAGGATTTTACATCCGCGACAATTCTATTCACATTCACTTTACATTTTATAATTGTCATAATATTCATGCATACATTACATTACAATTGCATAGTCGAATTAGGCTTTTAATCATGAGAATGCCCGAGTCACGAGGGCATGAACTCAAGTTCCCCCTGCAAGTCCTGGAGAAACTTTTTCCTTCAAGACAACGATCCATGTAGAGAGATTTCCCCAAGCAAGTCAATAAATGGTGGTCTCCCTCAAAGAGATAGTTTGTTCACTTTTGGAATCCCTCAGCCGAGAATCTCCTGCAGAGCGACATTCGACAGTCTTCTTCAGATAAGATAGTCTGCTTCACATTCCGGAACTCCCTACAGGTTTGGTATTTCCCCAGCAGGGTCAAGAAGTGCCACTTCTTGTCAAAGGAAAATTCAGAATCTCCCAGCAGATCGACAAATGATTCCCCAGCGGAGTCAGCAAATGATAGTCTTCATCCAGAAGATAGTTCAGATTCCCCAATAAAGTCAGCAAATGGCAGTCTCTTTCAGCAGAAGACAGTTTGCTCACTTTCTTTCACAACAAAGTCAGCAAATGGCAGTCTCTTTCAGCAGAAGACAGTTTGCTCACTTTCTATCATAACAAAGTCAGCAAATGGCAGTCTCTCCCAGTAGAAGACAGTTTGCTCACTTTCTTTCATGACAGGGTCGACAAATGGCAGTCTCTCCCAGTAGAAGACAGTTTGCTCACTTTCTTTCACAACAAAGTCAGCAAATGACAGTCTCTTTCAGCAGAAGACAGTTTGCTCCCCGAGCAATTGGCAAATGGCAGCCTTTCCCCAAGGAAAGACAGTTTGTCTGTTAAATACTCAAGAGATCGACAAATGGCAGTTTCTTCAAACAGTTTGTCTGTTTCTGGGATGCTTAACTCCCCACAGAGTCGGTGAATGGCAGTTTTCCTCTTAGGGAAACAGTTCGTTGATTCCCCAGGCATCAGTTGACGAATGGCAGTTTTCACCCCGAAAACAGTTCGTCCGCCTTCCAACAAAGTCATTAGCCCCTCAAAAGAGCGCGGGCCCATATGACAATCTTTCAAAGACGTCAAGTCAAAAGGGAAGATGGTGAAGTTTCTTTACTACCGTCAAATGGCGTCTCATCTCCAAGTGCTGATGAGAAGTTTGATGAGGAAACAAACCTTTGAAGTTTCTTTACTACCGTCAAATGGCATCTCATCTCCAAGTGCTGATGAGAAGTTTGATGAGGAAACGAACCGTTGGAAATTTTCTCTTTATCTGAGATATTGTCCAAACACAACCGAGACCAGTTTCGAGATATGGACATCCGAAACGAGGAGAGGTTGTTTACCTTTTTCTAAGTATCAGCACTTAGTTAAAGAAGATGGATTGCGCATCCTATACTGCCATCCATTCACCAGAATCCACATCAAGTATTTCTACAGGAGTGTGTCTCCTCATCCCCCACCAAGTGCGACAACGGGATCAAATCATGCAAAGATTTTATCAATTACAACATCTCAGGAGCGCCCAAAATTCGGGCATTCTTTGATATTTAAGTCTCTTTTACGCAGGAGAGATCGAGATCTCAATCTCTCTCCCTCCAGATAAAAGAAACTTAAATAGGGGCATCTGTCATACCCTAATTTTTGACCCCCCTGAGATGACATATCTTCAGGATTTTCATCAAGTCAAAGCAAGTACCCAGAGCAGCCTGACATTCAATCGAGGGTGTTCAAAGACAAGAAAGCTCAGGCAAAGGATCAATCAATACAAAGACTAGTCTCTAATACAATCATGGGGCTCAAAAACTTCACTTTTCTCATCTATGATTGATTAGACATCCAGTCATATGAGTACAGGTTTACTCAGGTCACCAGACTAGGGTTTTGAGCCTATCAAGGACTAAAATCAGGGATCACTTTTGGGAAACCCTAAAAAGCCCCAGGGAACCATTCAAAGACATCAATCATCTTCAAATAACTCATATGACAAGATCCACTGGACATTACACCTCAATTCAAAGTCTACAGTCATTATTTTCACATGGTCGACAAATTAGGGTTTTGACCTAATTCACCAAGATGGTTGACTTCTGATCAGGGCATGGATCCAAAACTCAAGACATGATTCAAGAGTCTCTACTACCTCCATATAATCCATTTATATCATCCATTTGGGGAGAAGATCTTGTTTCTACACAAAAGCCCAAAAATTCACTTTGTCAGGAAAAAGTCAACTGTGAAGGATCATCATTGACTTTTAAGGTTTTTGGTCAAAAAATGACTTTCAAAGATCAATATCATCAATATATGGATGTCAAAGTCATTTGGCCAAAGAAATTCAAAGAAATTCATCAAAGAGCGAAAAGTCGGGAATTAGGGTTTTTGAGGGCATGGTGAGATCTCAAAATTTCACCTACACAACTCAAAAAACTTCCAACATGAAAGTTGTAGATCTTGCCAAATAAAACAACATCTTACAAGGGAACTTTTTTCAAAAGATCAACCATTTATGAAGTTTTGGAAATTTTGAAGTTTAGGTCATAAACACTTAGAAATTTTTCTAAGTGTTTTAACCTAGTTTTCTTCCAACTTTGGCCTCATTTTTCACAAATTTCCCAAAGGATTCTGAAGAAGACATAAACTAATGATTTAAAGTAGATGTTTAGGGCTTTCCAAATTGTGTTCAACCTTCTCCAAATTCAATTTGAGCTAAGAGTTATGCTTGTTCAAAGTTGGCCTCATGAAGTAAAATTATAGGTCATGTGCAAATTGGACTTTGCAAATTTTGTGCAAATAACCTCTCTTATGGATGCTACACGACCCATAACACATCTGAAACCATGCCATACATCCATTTTCATCATTGCATAAGGATTAGAGAAGATTCCAAAAACAAAGGCATGTGATTATGTAATGATTGCATTTTTGAATTTATGACAAATTGGTGATTCATCAAAGGAATCTTCTCCCAACCAATTGGAGCTCATTTCTGCAGCAATTTGGTCCCCTAAGATCAAGCAAAACCGATGGCTAGGGAGTGGTATCAAAGAGCTCATCATTGCACTTGGGATATTCTTTGAATTTCTTCATGGCTAAGAAACCAAACTCACTACACTAAGCAAGCTTACCATGCTCAATTACTCTGAATCAATTGCCTATAAATAGAGGCCTCTTTCTCATTCAGAAAACACACCAAAGCAACCATATTACTTGCTTTCTCTTTCTCTTCTCTTGTTCATTGTTTTTCAAAGTTCTTTGGCAAGAAGAATCGATTTCTTCAAACCAGAGCTTATCTTTGGGAAGTGAGCATTCTAACATCTCAAGGGAGGTCATTTGAGGTGATCCAAGCACCTGGATCACTTCTGTAGGTGGAGGAACACCATTGTTGCTCTCACTTTGGAGCATCTGCAGTTGGAGGTCCATGGAGTGATTCAGAAGGTTTCAAGGCAAGCCAATCATCCAGACACACTCCTCAGGTCATAGTGAAGCTAACCAGATGGCTGCAGCTCATCTGTAACTCGAGAATCAACACCCTCCATGTTCACTTGAAGCTGAAATCGAGGGAGGTCCATAGAACAATTCAGGAGGTTTGAGGTCATTACAAGCATTCAGTTAGCATCACTGAGCCACAAGGAAGCTTTTGGGATCATTCATACAAGCCCAGTTGCTCTCAATCATCCTCACGACCTTCAGTTTCAGAGGTAAGTTTCTGAACTCCCTCTCTTTAATTTAAGTACTCTTTGTGAAATAGCTCGATTCTATCTTGTTCAGCATCATCAGAGGATTGAAAACCCTCTATCATCATCCATTTATCTTTCAGTATAGTCATTTAATTTAATTTTGAAATTTTAGGGTTCTTCACGATTTCTGGTAAATTAGTTAGATGTAGTTAATGATAGTTCATGTTAGTTACATATTTAGAATCGTGAGTGAATTTAGAGCAAGTTTCATGTTTACATCATTGCAAATGGTTGAGAAACGAGTGAGTTCAGAAATTCAAAATCATGGAGCTTGAGGTTGAAGACGAAGATGGTGGTGGCGCGTAAATTTGAATTCTCAGGGGAGAGTTTATTTTATTTTGAATGGTATGCGTGTTATTAACGACTGAACAACTTGCCCTAGTGGCCACACATGCGCTCTTAGTCTCCTCATGCCACAAGTCTGGGGTTCGAATCCCCCTCGCCCCAGACTTTTTGTTCCTTTTATTTTTTCATGGTTTTACTACTTGTTTGAAAATATAATGAATTGAATGCAAGTTACTAACACTGAGCGCGCGCTGGCCCAGTGGTTTGGTTTTGGGTATGTGACCTAAAGGGCGTGAGTTCAACCCCTCTAGGTGACAAAATCATATTTTTTATCACTTTTCACACTAAATTTCCTCACAACTTCACACAATTATTTAACCTATCAAATTAAATCATTTTCACTTCATTTTTCACACACTTGTTATTTAATATACCTATTTTATGTATAATCAAAAAAATCATAAAAATATTATTTAATTCATATATTTTTATTAGGTATAAAATAGTATGTTTTAAGTGTTTTATTAAATACTTTAAATATATGTTTCCATTTTGTTTTAACCTAATTATTTGTGTGAATAATTTTATGATAAAACCCTAATTGTTTAGGTCTTAATTAAGTAAAAATCTTTATTTTTACTTTAATTAAGTTGACTTTTGTCAATTCTCAAAACTGTTTTCAATCTCTGATTAAATCAAATGATTAAGGTTTTCAAACAACAAAACCTTGTATCATTCCAAACCATTTTCAAATTGCTTTTACACCAGTACTGCAAAGTACTGGGCCTCTAATAGAGTGTAAGTCCCAAACACCTTCTCTTCTTAGCTTGTTTTCAAAACTGTATTTTCAAAATCTTCCTTCTGTTTTCAAAACATTCTTCTGGTATTTGAAGGGCATTATTCCCGGTGAAACTCTTCAGATACCTATGTGACCTTTGTCCATCTTCACTTCTTCTGTTTTCAAAAAACATTAACTGTTTATCATATATATTCAACTGTTATCAACAAAACAACAAAAATACTGTCGAGGCTCTGTACATACTTCTTCAATGGCCTCCACTCCATCCAGGTTAGGCTTTACAAGCTTTCAATTTACAGTCTTTGTTTAAATTACTGTCAAATATAAACTGTGCATATATTAGTTTAGAACTGCGTTTGAGTATAAACCTTAGGACAGTTAAACTATATATATATTATAGGAATATGACCTAGGATTGAGAATGTCTTCCCGGTGAAGGCTCTTTCCTAATTAGAGATCTGTAGTTCAAACCCCCAAGATGAATTATTCCCGGTGAAACATCTTGGCAAAAACCTTAGAATCCAAAAATAATAGGACACATCCACCCAAAAAGGAATTATTCCCGGTGAAACCTCTTACCCATTTGCTTAGAGCCAAAATAAGTTCAAAACTACATAGCTTTCTCTTGTGCTATAACAAGGACCCTCGATTAGCCTCCTCTTGGGCTTTGTACAAGGACCCACAGGCTTCTTAAAAGCATTTCCAGCTTCCTCTTGAGCTTGTATACAAGGACCCATCAGGTTTCTTATAAACATAGGAACAGGTCTTTAGTCACCTTTTAGCCTACCCTGGTGAGTTTCTTCCAATTTAAACCAGACTTTAAACAAGCTAAGTTTGTCTCAATTTCACATTGAGTACATTTTTGGAATGAGAGACATGGACAGTCTCTGTCACCCTTATCATCATCAATCTTCCTTAGCAGAGTCTAGGATCCATGTTTGATCATCCTCAGCATTGAGTCAGCCTTCATCTTGGGCTTTAAACAAGAAGTCTCCACTAGATAATCTTTCTGCCATTCATTTTAATGTCAATCCCCTGGAAAGGGTTAGCCTCCAACATCTGTCTAAAATGTCAAAATCCCTGGAAAGGGTTAGCTTCCACACATTCCTTCATTTTAATGTCAATCCCCTGGAAAGGGTTAGCCTCCAAAGTCAATTAATAAAAATGTCAAAATAAATAAAGATTCATTTCTCTTAGGAGATAATTTCCCCAAAAGAGTCAGAACCCCTGGAAAGGGTCAGCCTCCAAAAAACATGATAAAGTCAATCTTTTAACAGACAAATTCACCAGCTGAGTCAAAATCCCTGGAAAGGGTTAGCTTCCAAATAAAAACAGTCTTTTAATAAATAAAACCTCCTCAGTAGAGTCAAAACCAACAAAAACAGTTAGCCTCAACCTTGGGCTTCATACAAGGCACCCAAACAATAAAACTCCCCTGTCAAGAGTCAGCCTCAACCTTGGGCATTGTACAAGGCAGATAATAGAGTCGTCCCAGTGAGTCCTTCATCACTCAGTAGCCACAACCTTGGGCTTTGTACAAGGCAGAAAATAATGTTTTCCCTAGCTAGAGTCATCCACAACCTTGGGCTTTGTACAAGGCACATAAAATAGAGTCATTCACTCAATTATCCTCAACAGTTAGCCACAACCTTGGGCTTTGTACAAGGCACACAAATAGAGTCTCCCTAAATAGAGTCAGCCTCAATTCTGGGCTTTGTACAGAACACTAAAATACCCTGTAATTAATCCCCAGTGGAGTCATCTCCAGAGTCAATAGTATTAATTAATCAATCAAAAAGCCTCAAGCTTGGGCCTCATACAAGCCAGCTAAATTCAAATCTTTTATACAGTAGATAGACATAGCTTATCTCTATAGAGAGATATTTTTACTACTCTACCACATTCAAACAAACAAACATTTCAATTTCAATTTTAATCAAGTCTCCCATTTAGGACTCTGAAAGACATGCTCTGGCACATCCCCAGACTTGTACACTTTCCCTAATTTGGACGAGCATCTTTCTTTCATTTAAGAGGCATCTGACTGGCATACTTGCATACACACAAGTAAGGTCCCCCTCTTGAATGAAATGAATTCAGTTATTCTGTCACTCTTTCCAATGTTTGTGGTAGAATAGTACAAATACCTCTCTGTAGAGATAATTTCATGTCTCTTTACTGTAAACAGAGATTTAATTCCAAGCTTCAACCTTGAGCTTCAAGCAAGGCACCAAAAACAATTAATTTCCCTAGTTAGTTCCCCGAACTACATTAAGCTCTGACTTCCACTAGGGATATGTAGGCATGAGGTTCACAAGGAATCTCAGCGAGCTAATAAAATACCAAAAATAGTCAGTTTGTCTGTCTGTCTGTCTTTTAAAATCAATTCAATTCTCTCTCCTAACACAAAGGAGAAACTTTCCCAATCATTAGCAGCAAACACAATCACAATGACACAGAGAAGGTTCCTGTAGAGTACTACAGATATGTAGGGTGTTTAAACACTTCCCTATGTATAACCGACCTCCCGGACTCCAGAATTTCTAGTCTAGGTGAACTCCCCACACTTAGCAAACTCCTAGGGTTTAGTTGAGATATTTTTTTCCCTTTCCTACTCGTAGGACAAATAAGAAAGTTCGTGTGATATCGTAGGAAGAACTGAAATAAAATTCATCCCACCACGGGCGCATTCTCCTTCCAAATTTCGCGTGAAGGGTTTAGCGTGCCGTCCTCCCAAGTGAAACGGGGAGGTAAAAGAAAACGACACCACAGATATATCATAAGTCCATTCTCCACCAATCCACAACCTCTTCAAATCATCAATTAAAGGTTGTAAACACACATCAATTCCGGCTTTTGGACTCGAAGGTCCTGGAATGACGCACGTCAAAAACATATATGGTTTTGTCATGCACATCTCGGGAGGAAGGTTGTAAGGGGTTACAATAACTGGCCAACAAGAATACGCACTTCCCGACGCTTGAACATAAGGAGCAAAACCATCTGAGCATAATCCAAGCCTGGCATTTCTAGGTTCTGCGGCAAAATCAGGATGTATTCGATCAAAGTGTTTCCATGCCTCGCCATCAGATGGATGACGCATAGTGTCTGGACTTGTTTTGTTTGTATGATGCCATGTCATCTGACTTGCACTGTGCATTGAAGCAAACATTCTTTTTAACCTTGGAATTATCGGAAGATAAAACATGGACTTTTCTACTACACGGTCTTGATTAGTGTTAATGGCTCTACTGCGAACTTTATATCTTGGACTCATACAAAATTTGCATTCCTCCAACAATCCATCTTGAGTACCAAACTCATTGTCATAAAACAACATACAACCATTAATGCAACAATCAATCTTTCTTACTCTTAAGCCCAACTTCGACACCAACTTCTTTGCTTCATAAAATGTTGTAGGTAAGTTGTCTTTCATTGCAGTTGAGTCCAACATCATTTTTACAAAGAATTCCAAACACTGATCAGGAACATTCCAATTTGACTTGGCGGCCAATAATCTCACACACATTGATAACTTGGAGTCAGACGAACCGTCAAACAACGGCGTATTCATCTCATTCAACAATTGATAAAATCTCTGCGCTTCTTCGTTCAGCATCTCTTCCCCATCACAATCTTCAGGTTGATCATAGGTCACATTCACACCAAAAGCATCCTCAACCATGTCACCGATCTGATTAAAGTTTTCCTCATATTCAATAGGCGGTCTTTCCTCATATTCCATTGACGGACGACTACTTGAAGCATGCGTACTGCTAGTCTCTGGTACATTACTCGGCAATTTTTCACCATTAAACGTCCAGACCCAATAATTTTCCATGAAACCTCTTCTATACAAATGCCTAACCACTTCATCTGGGTCACTAATTATAGGTCTACATTCACATTTAAGACAGGGACACCTAACTCCTCCTTCGCTTCGACAACATTCTTGAGCAAACGCCCACGTGATAAACCCGTTAACTCCTTCTATAAAATTGGGTTTAAGTGCACGTCTTCCTGGTTCCACTCTATCGTACATCCAACTACGATAATACAAATAATATTCCATACTGGACATATATCCAATCATTCTCTTTTTTAGTAACAACAATTAAACATTTACTTATATCAACTATAAGTAAATAATTTTCTACAATATAATTTTCTAACAATATATACATTCTAACAATATATACATTCTATAACATTCTAACAATATATACATTCTATAACATTCTAAAAATATTATATACATTCAAACATTCTAACAATATATACATTCTAACAATAATACATATTATATATAATATTTTCGTTTTTATAAAATCTATAATTATAACGACATTCTAAAAATTATACATACTATAAATAATATTACATTCTAAAAAATTATTATATAATCACATAAAAATTAACATTCAATAAATAATATACATTCTAAAAATTAATCTATATATATATATATATATATATATATATATATATATATATATATATATATATATATATATATATATATATATATATATATATATATATATATATATATATATATATATATATATATATATATATATATATATATACACATACTACAAATAATATACATTCTAATTATTATAACATTCTATTAATTAACATTCTAAAAATTATATATCAAATTAACCTATAATCACATCAAAAAATAAATAATACATACTATAAATAATACAAACTATAACATATATATATATATATATATATATATATATATATATATATATATATATATATATATATATATATATATATATATATATATATATATATATATATATATCTGAAAAATTATATAAATAAAATTGAAAAAAATACCTCAATGAAGTTGAACAATGAGTGAGTTCTTATACTTGAATCAAAATAAAAAATCTTCACCTACACATATTAAATCAAAATCAGTTTCTTAACAAAAAAATAAAAAAAAATGGACAAGAACAAGTGGAGGTTGGTTGCATACCTGAAAATGGGAGATTGTAACAAAAATATAGGATTGAAAATGGTGGATTATGGAGGAAGTGGAAGAAGAGAGGAAGAGGGTTTGGGGGAAGAGGAAGAAGAGAGAAAAATGCAGAAAGGGGGTTCTGGGAAGAGGAGCAACACGCGAAGGGGTATATCAATTTTAGCGACGTGATTTTCACGTGTCTAGGTTGCAAAGTGAAAATCACGTCGCAACACCCACACAATAATTAATGTGTCAGTCAAACTGTTGGCGTGGAATTCTAAACAACTTTGCGACGTGAAATACACGCCGCAACAAAAAAATATGAAAATTTGAAATTCCCCCCTTTGAAATTCCCCCCTTTGTCAGACTACTTTATCTGTTTTCATTTTTCTTTTTTTTATTTAAAGGTTGCGACGTGTTTTTCACTTCGCAACTATTTTTTTAAAATGAAATTTCAGACACCCCATGTGCCAACGTTGGTTTTATTTTTTTAATATTAAAACCTTATAGTGACGTGATTATCACGTCGCAACTCACTTTTTTTGAGCCACGTGATAATCACGTCGCAACATTACGTGGCTAGATCCAACTTTTCTTGTAGTGACTTTACCTCAAAGTTCGGAAAGAGAAGCAACAAATTCTGAATATTCTTAATAATAAGGCTAAACTCAGAGTTACCTACATATTTAGAGCGAACCGTATTAGTTACAATTTGACAATCACTTTCAAAGATAACATGAGAAAACTGAGAAGAGATGGCATGTTGGATTGCATCTTTCAAAGCGGTGGCTTCTGCTTCAATGACGGAAAGAGAGCCCACATCCCAAGCGACTCCCCCTGTGATAAATCTCCACACATGGTCCCTAAAGCACCAACCTCTATTAGTAGTACCACATACCTTGTTGAAAGCTGCGTCAACATTGCACTTAATTTGGTTTACCGAAGGCGGAACCCAAAGTTCTGAAATAATACTATGACCGGAAGGATTTTGCTTCTCTCTGGCTAAGAACCAATCATACCAATTTTGATAGGCTTGTAAACCAATCTGCATAGGATCTTCACGAGTATCTTGCCATACCACATTATTTCTACTTCTCCAGATCATCTCAAGGCAAACCGCAAATCTACCCGCATCCCTACGGTCCTCACGGCTACAAACATCAAAAATAAGTGACTTAGCATCGCGGAATGTATGTAGACGGGAATCTATAATAGATGATAAACCTGCTTCCCGCCAACTTTGACTAGTAGAATCACACCCAAAGAACACATGCCACGCATCTTCATCTTCTAACTCGCACCAAGGGCATAAGGTCGGACATTAAACATGATGTTGTTGGAGTTTAGAACGGGTCGGGAGGCAGTCTCTACAAATTCGCCATAATAAGTGCTTAGCTCTGGGAGGCGCTAGAATACTCCAAAGATTACTCCAATTCCCTTCAGTACCATAGTGATGAATATTACTTTGCATCCTTCGCCATAATCTATACCCCGATCACACACTATAAACACCACTTTGTTCCTCTTGCCAAATCAACCTATCCTCCACAACATCCTCCACTAAAGGAATACTAAGAATAGTTTCGGCCTCCTCCCTCCCAAAAACTTGATTCACTTTAACCACATCCCATTGTTTTACATCGGGTCGCATAAGATTTTTGACAGAAAGATCATAAGCTTCTTGCTTTTGAGGACCATTAAGCCACCAACTATCCTTCTCGCGGAGCCACGCATCATGCATAACTTTAATACAACTACCATCTCCAATACTCCCCCTACTCCCCAATTTTAACACATCCTTCGCCTTCCACAAACTCCTCCATAGAAAGCTTGGATTATTACCAATCTTGGAATCAAGAAAAGAGGAACGAGGAAAGTACCTTGCTTTGAATATTTTAGCCACAAGAGAATTTGGTTTTGACAAAAAGTTCCACCTTTGCTTTGCAATCATGGCCAAATTAAACGCTCTAAAGTCTCTGAATCCCATACCTCTTTCACTTTTCAAGATAGTCATCCTCTCCCATGACATCCACCTAATACCTTTGTTGTGGCGACCTCCTCCCCACCAAAAAGAATTCAGCATTTTTTCAATATCTTGCACCACACCATCCGGGATCAAGTAGAGACTCATAATATAGGCCGGGATCGACTGCAGAACTGATTTGATCATAACTTCCTTCCCTGCTCTAGATAAGGAACGACCACTCCAGGAGTTGATTCTTTTCCAAATTCTATCTTTAAGGAAAGAAAACACCGCCTTCTTATTTCTCCCAATCATAGATGGTAATCCCAAATAGGTTCCTGTGCCCAAATAGTTTGAAGTTAAACATATCTATTATATATATTAAAACAGAACTCCCGGACTTTACCCAAATTATATTATTTTTGTCACATCATATTATTTTAGCCACATCGTATTTAATATGATCGGTCATCTTTCAAAATTATTTTCAATTCTCATTCTCTTATATCATCTCACAAAACATGTTTTCACCTTCATTCTCTATTTTTTCAATAATTCACCTCATTCATTCATAATTAATTCATCATGAATTCTAATTATCCTCTTAATTTAATTAGCAATGTATGTCATGCTTTAGCATTTGGAAGTTCTATAACCTATATATTATCTCATACAATACATATTTTTTCGGGCCAACCTATTTCTCTCATGCCAAACTACATTAACAATTACTAAAATTCAAGATTCTATCTATATTCGTGTCAACATGACCTTATTGCATTTCATATTTAGGTAAATCTAATTTTTGTTAGAATGTAATTCATAACTGCCAGTTTGTTAGAAACTTTTTCTGCTATTCATAGCTTGTTGGTTAAGTTAGTTAGGCTACTTGGTCAACAAGATATTGTAACACTTGTATATAAATAGTTGTTGTGAACTGTTTTGTGGTTAATCCACTGCATCAATAAAGAAACAGTTATTTCTCTCCCTTTCATTCCCTCAATTTTCAGTTACTATTGTTGCGCATAATTTGTTCAACACAATTATGTGTTCTAACAATTGGCATCTAGAGCCTGGTTCAAATCAAAGGGAAACAGTGAGTGATAGCTTTGTGTTAAGGAACATGAATAGCAATGGTCTTGGATCAAATATTCTGGTTCTTGATAGCAAGAACTGGGATCGATGGAGTGCACTGATGAGATCTCTGTTTGGAGCACAGGAAGTGAGTGATATTATGCATAATGGCTACGAGGATTTAGTAGTAAATCCAACCGATGCTTAGAGAAATGCATTTAAAGAAGCAAAAAAAAAGACTGTAAAGTCTTGTTTTACATCCAGCAGAATGTTGATAATCAACACTTCGAGAAGATATCAAAAGTAAAAAGATCCAAAGAAGCGGGGGACATCTTAGAAAGCTATTACAATGGTGGAGAAAAGGTAAAACAAGTGAAGCTGCAATCTTACAGAAGAAAGTATGAGATGATACAGATGGAGGAAGATCAAAAAGTAAGTGACTACTTCTCGAAGCTAATTGCCATTCTAAATCAAATGAAAACATGTGGGGAAAATATTACAGATCAGATGGTAGTAGAAAGGGTATTGAGATCTTTGAGTCAAAAGTTTGATTTCATAGTTGTAGCTATTCAAGAAACAAAGGATGTGAAAACGATGAAGATCGAAGAACTACAAAATTCACTAGAAGCACATGAACTCCTGGTGTTTGATAGAATTTCTGAGAGATCAATTCAACAAGCCCTCCAAGTTCAGACCTGCAAGAAAGAGGGAAATCAGAAGGATTTCAAAAGAAAAGGAAAAGGCAAGACAAACTGGTCCAAGAGTGGAAAGAACAAGGGTGAGGACCAAGCTGAATCTTCAAAAGGAGGAGGCTTTGGCAGAAATCAGAACAAGAAGAGGGATTTTGACAAAAGCAAGGTGAAGTGCTTCAACTGTGAGAAGCATGGACATTTTGCTGATGAGTGTTGGTTCAAAAAGGAATCAGTTGAAGAAGCAAATTTGGCCCATGGAGATGAATCTGGCACAGTGCTGCTGATGGCCACAACCAGTGATGAAAGAATTAAGAATGAGGAGTGGTTTCTTGATTCAGGTTGTTCAAACCATATGACTTCACATAGAGAATGGCTGACAATGTTTGATACAAGCAAGAAGACAAGTATCAAACTTGCTAACAATAGTAGCCTTGAGGAAGAAGGCAGTCGAAATATAGTGATCAAAGGCAATAATGGCAAGAGAGTCATTATTGAGGATGTGATGTATGTTCCTGAGATAAAGTATAATCTCATGACCATTGGTCAACTTGTGGAGAAGGGATTCTCAGTGACCATGGATGGTGATTCTTTGAAGTTGTTTGATGCAAAGAAGGACTTGGTTCTCAAGTCAAACATGTCAAAGAATAGAACATACAGATGCAACATCTCAAGTGAAAAGATGTTGTGTTTGTCTACTTCAGTTGGTGAAGATGTGGAAGAACTGTGGCATAAGAGGTTTGGTCATTTGAATTTTAGAAGTCTCGGTGAACTAAATTCTAAAGATCTGGTACATGGCCTGCCAAAGCTGAACTTAAAGAAGGCAATCTATGAAGTGTGTGTGAAGAGTAAGCATAGTAGATTTCCTTTTGTGTCTGAAGCACCTAAGAGATCCAGTTCAGCATTGCAGGTGATTCATTTAGACATTTGTGGTCCTTTTGAAGTATCTTCATTAGGGGGATGTAGATACTTCATCACATTTGTTGATGAATTTACAAGGATGATCTGGCTGTATACCATCAAGCTGAAAAGTGAAGCTTTGGAGGTATTCAAAAAGTTCAAAATTTTAGTAGAGAAAGAAAGTGATAAATCTATAGAAAATTTGAGAACTGATGGAGGAGGAGAGTACACTTCAAAGGAGTTTGAAGCTTTCTGCACCAGTCAAGGAATTGTTCATGAAGTAACTGCCCCTTACACATCACAACATAATGGTTTGGCAGAGAGAATGAATAGAACTCTGCTGAACATGGCCAGAAGCATGATCAAACAGAAAAACTTGCCACACAAATTTTGGGGTGAAGCAGTTACTACAGCTGCTTTCATTCTGAACAAATGCCCTACAAAGAAGTTAAAACATCAGGTGCCAGAGGAAGCTTGGTGTGGGAGAAAGCCCAGTGTAAAGCATTTTAAAGTGTTTGGCTCCTTATATTACAAACATGTGCCAGATGTAAGGAGAAGCAAGCTTGAAGACAAGAGTGAAGTCATGATACTTATAGGCTATCATCCTACAGGTGCCTATAAGTTGTACAATCCTGCAACTCAAAAGGTGCATTTCAGAAGGGATGTGATTGTGAATGAGGCAGAAAAGTGGAAGTGGGAAGAGGATCCAGTCTACAATTCAGGTGGACAGCAAAGCTGCATTTATCCTGATTCAAGTGATGAGTCAGAAAATGAAGTAGGAAATGAGGAAAATGCAGAAGAATCAGAAGAACCAGAAGTGACAGCAGTAAATGTAAGGCCTCAAGGAACCAGACAGTTGCCAAGCAGACTGAATGATTGTGAGGTGATTCCTGACAATGCTGTAAATGAAGAAGGTGACATCATTCATTTTGCTCTATTGGCAGATACTGAGCCTCTCAATTATGAAGAAGCACTGAAGATAGATGTGTGGAAGGAAGCTATGATGGAAGATATTAAATCAATTGAGAGGAATCACACTTGGGAGTTGGTTGACCTGCCAGACAAGAAAAAGAAGATAGATGTGAAATGGGTATTCAAGTTGAAATTAAACCCTGATGGGAAGATTTCAAAGCATAAGGCCAGGTTGGTGGCTAGAGGCTTCTTGCAAAAACATGGCATTGATTACAATGAGGTATTTTCCCCAGTTGCAAGAATTGAAACTGTGAGGCTGGTGGTTGCTTTGGCTTGCAGAAGAGAGTGGTCACTTTACCATTTGGATGTAAAGTTAGCTTTCTTAAATGGCCCACTTGAAGAGATGGTGTTTGTATCACAGAATCCAGGTTTTGAGGTAAAGGGTAAAGAGCACAAGGTGTACAAACTTCACAAGGCTTTGTATGGTCTAAAGCAGGCTCCTAGAGCCTATAACATGAAGATTGATCAAGTGCTGATGCAAATTGGTTTCAAGAAGTGTGCAACAGAATTTGGAGTGTATGTGCAGAATTCAAATGAAGAAACCATGATAATTTTCTGTATGTTGAAGACCTGCTCATCACAGAGAGAAATGCTTCAGAAATTGAAAATATGAAGTGCAAGCTGAAATCTGAGTTTGAAATGACAGATTTAGGAGAACTCTCATTCTTCTTAGGCATGGAATTCTTAAAGGTAAAAAAAGGAATTCTGATGCATCAGCAGAAGTATATTGGTGAATTGCTGGAAAAGTTTGAAATGGATAACTGCAATCCAACTTAAAATCCATCAGAAACAAATTTAAAAATTGATGAGTGCAACAATGAGGAGAAGGCAGATTCAACACTGTTTAGGCAGATAATTGGATCATTGAGGTATATGTGCAACAGTAGGCCAGACATTTGCTATTCAGTTAGTGTTGTTAGCAAGTTCATGCATGATCCAAGAAAGACACACATGAAAGTTGCCAAGAGGATACTTAGGTACATAAAGGGCACAAAGGATTTTGGACTACTGTTTCCAAGGGAAAATCAGGCTGCAAAAGATGAACTGGTTGGGTATTCTGGCAATGATTGGTGTGGTGACATAACAAATAGAAGAAGCACATCTGGTTATGTTTTTAAGTTCAATGAAGCAGCCATTTCATGGTGTACAAAGAAACAGCCTGTGACTGCTCTCTCTTCATGTGAAGCAGAGTATATTGCTGGAACATTTGCAACTTGCCAAGCAATGTGGCTGGATTCTGTTATGAAGGAGTTAAAGTGTGAAGTGATGAAGCCATTGGTGCTGAGAATTGACAATAAGTCAGCAATCAGCCTTGCCAAGAATCCAGTCTCCCATGATAGAAGCAAACACATTGACACTAGATTTCACTTCATTAGAGAACAAGTGAGTAATGGTGTGATTGAAGTGCAGTACTGCCCAACAGAAGTGCAGTTGGCAGATGGATTTACCAAACATTGAAGCTGGACAAATTTGAGTTTATGAGAAAACAGCTTGGTGTGATTAAGTTGCAATAGTCATGAATTAAGGGGAAGTGTTAGAATGTAATTCATAACTGCCAGTTTGTTCGAAATTTTTTCTGTTATTCATAGCTTGTTGGTTAAGTTAGTTAGGCTACTTGGTCAACAAGATATTGTAACACTTGTATATAAATAGTTGTTGTGAACTGTTTTGTGGTTAATCCACTGCATCAATAAAGAAATAGTTATTTCTCTCTCTTTCATTCCCTCAATTTTCAGTTACTATTGATGCGCATAATTTGTTCAACACAATTCTGTGTTCTAACAATTTTTATTTCTCTCATGCCAAGCTATTTCTCTCATGGCAAGTTATTCTCTCATGCCAAATTGCAGTAACAATTACTACAATATATAATTTTATCTATATTAGTGTCAATATTGTCGACCTTATTTCATTCGGTATTTAGATACACATCTAATTTTTTTTATTTTCCATGTCTTCTTTTTGTTTTTCAATTAATATATAGTTGTTTTATTTTTCCTTTTCTTTCAATATCAAAATAAATCCTAAATATTATAAATAAATATTAAAATTTGTAAAATCACTCTTTCAAAATAAGTATTTTAATTTCTAAATGCTAAAATCATTCTTCTATCATATAAAAAAATCTACTCATGCTTTTCTACAATCTGCCACGTGGCTGTCTCACAGCCCAATTAATTAATTTTTCCAAATTCTTCGTATTTCTAAAATATGTTTTGATATAAAACTTTAATTCTCACCTTAAATGCTATTAATTTTATATTTTAAAATAATATAATTTATTTTATAAAATTATATAAACCTCTAAACCTCTTCCTTACCTTACTGTTATTAAGAATTTATAACTATTAATTGTTTTTTTTTATGTTTATTAATCCATTTAAACCTCTAAACCTCTTCCTTACCTTACTGTTATTAAAAATTTATAACTATTAATTACTCTTTTAATAATAAAAGAAACGTTTTATTGACTTTGCAGCTACTCCCATTATTCAGTGTAACCGTTTGGTATTGAAAACTCCATACTCTAGAGTATATAAGAGAAATCAAAACACTCTCATTACCATATAAATGAGGTAAACTAAACTAATATGTCTAATGTGTTCCCCTAAAAATGAGGGATACTTCTAGATAAAAGGTATACACACGCACACTATCTATTTCTTACATGAATAATTTTGCATACTTGATAATTTAACAGTCTAAACTCCTTAATCACTTCTCTAGTCCTTTACATATGTCATCTAATGACATTTCCATCACTCTTTCACCTTCTAAATTTTCTTTCTTTCTCTCTTTCATTTTAACTATTACTTCTTCTAATTTTAAGTAGTTAGATTTAAATTAAAATTTTAGACACATAATAATTATAATATACAGTAAAGATTTCAAAACGCATATTGTAGAATATTAAAGTGAATGACTTCGTTGCGAAATATATATGTTGAGAGAAGCTATTTATTTTTTTGGATAAAATTTAAAGGTCTGAGCATATGAAAGCCAACAACAATTTGATAGTTTTAAGAGGTTTTGAAGCCAGGTGTGGTGGTGTTTTGTTTGAAAATAGGAATGAAATTTGATAGTTCTAAGAGGTTTTGAAGCCATGTGTGGTGGTGTTTTGCTTGAAAATAGGAACGAAATTGGAGGCATTTGTTCTTAAATTTTTGTTACACTACTGTAACAAATCATAAAAGACAAACAAGACTATTATATTGAATTTTCTCATCCATATATATATATATATATATATATATATATATATATATATATATATATATATATATATATATATAAAGGCACCAAAATTTTCTATGAATAATTTTAATTATTTTTTCTTGAAAGAGCATACTAATATGTTAAAGTATGTACAAATTTTAATTATTTTAGATGGTGACGTGATTTTTATTACCATTTGATACTAAAAAATCACATCAAATATTTCATTTAAAATAAATATAATTGTTTTAGAATTTAAATAAATACAACTAAGTATTAAATTCTCTATATCAATAAATTTTAACTAATATGTGAAGTCCTACTTAGTATAGAAAGAAACTCACATACTTATAAAATGTAAAAAAATTGTGAGTTCAAATACTCATTAATCACGTATGAAAGTTTGTAGTGTCACTTATAGTGATTCTCTTATACAAATCTCTATCAAATACTGATTCTTTTCATTTTGTTGATGAAATGTCATAAAAAAGTCATTTGAAATACACAACGTGAAGTTTTCAAAGGAAAAATATAATTCAAGTATCAAAATGAAAAGAATTATTAATTGACAAAAATAAGAAGAATTGAATATGACAATAATTAAAACAAATTTAAGTTTTCT